>NC_056572.1:3205088-3284451 GCF_018340385.1 Cyprinus carpio
ACACTAGTATATTTGCACAACAAATGGAGCCCTCACTGAGCTGTTTTGCATCTGTGTGCCTGCTGCTTGAGCTCACACCGAGGGTGAACGGCTGCTTTGTTTTTTTCTGAAGCTGCACCCAAATATGTGTCCGCGCTATATAAATAAAGATGACTTGACTTGACTTGACCTCTCACTCATCCCCACTGCATATATTGTAAATAATATTTAGTGTTGTTTTTCTGCCAATACCTGGAGAACATTTTTAGCAATAATGTTTTATACTGAGGAGGATATATATTTTCTTTGCTATATATACACACTACTGTTGAAAAGGTTAGGTCAGTAAGATATATATATATATTATTTGTATTTTTTAAAATTATTTTTAAAGAAATTTATTTTATTTTATTCAGCTTGCATTAAATAATCTAGTGACTATATATATATATATATATATATATTATATATATATATATATATATATATATATATATATATATATATATATTAAAGAATCCTTAAAAAAATCACAGTTTCCACAAACTGTTGTGCACATAACTGTTTTCAACATTGATAATAATCAGAAATGTTTCTTGAGCAGCAAATCATCATATTAGAATGATTTCTGAAGATCATGTGACACTGAAGACTGGAGTAATGATGCTGAAAATACAGCTGTACATCACAGAAATACATTACAGTTTAACAGAGATTCACACAGAAAACAGCTGTTTTAAATCGTAATAATATTTCACAATATTGCTGTTTTACTGTATTTTTAAAAACTTGTTTTATCAAATAAATGTAGACTTTAAACACATTCAGCTCCAAATGTTAGTACATGTACACACACACACACACACACCTTAGACCTAATAAACCTTCAAATAGTTATAAATATTGTCACATCACATTTTACTACATTCAGAAAATATATAATCATTTTATGATATATTAAAATGTTTCTATATATTTGTGAGTTCGTACTGTAATAAATGAAATACGATTATATTGAATGTAATTGTATGAGATGACTGTGTTGTAATATTGCTGCTGGGATGCTGATCCTCCAGGACCTCACTGAGAGCACTTTCTCGTCTCACATTCCTTCTGCCAGCTCTGCCCTTCACTCCGTCCAGTTTAACTCTTACCTGGCACTGCTTGTGATTTACAGACGGACAGCTCCAGTAATTAGAGATCATGTCATCATTGTTTTATATGTCTCTGATTCTCATGTCTCCTACGTCATTATTATATTTATTTATTTCAAATATTAGGCTGTTTAAAATATTTTCAGGCAAAAACATATAAGACCGATAATACAGCGATTGAGTCATTTTACTGGAAGATGCAAGTTTCTGACAAACTTCACTGGAAGTGATTGTTGCACTGAGACTGTAACAGTCATGAGAGCAAAAACCTGAGCTTGTTGCAGTCGGACCTGTCTTACCGCCTCGTTTGTCATCTCCAATCACAAACTCTTTTGAGGCGAGCTGAAAGACGAGGAATTATCAGGCCTCTCTTGGTGATGAGAGCTCAGCCTGCAGCTCAAGAGAGAAAGTATGTGAGGAGCTGAACATGTAAGAACACAGGCAAACACAGTCCTGCATCGGCCAAACACTGACTCACGCTGCAAGCAGCACATATTTCTGACATTCAGCCAATCGTGAGCCCTTATTCATTTGCATGTGTGCTAATTAATTTATTTGTTTATTTCACAGGACTGATGTCTAAGAGAGATTTACAGTCATGCAGGATAGTTATTACTAAAATAAAGCAATATGCTCTTCTGTCAATAACTAAGAGAGGTCGGGGGGAAATGTTGTGATTTTTGTGAGTACAGCGTTTTGCAATTTGATAAATATGCACTTGTTCATCATAAAAATGTTGACTGCAGTTGCTTTGGCAAAGCAATGGTGCAAATCACAACTTCAGAGACCTTTTGTTATATGAGATGTAAAAATACTGGTAGCACAAGTAACATTACCAGGAATTTAAAACAGTATAAACATCATATACTTTCATTATTAACAATGAAAAAACACTTCAGAAGCATTTATTAATTAGTTAATTCCAACATTATGCTCTGATCACACTTTATTTTTAAGGTTCAATTCTCACTATTAACAAATCATTAACTATGACTTTTGCCTTAATAAACTCCTAATTTGCTGCATATTAATAGTTAGTAAGGTAGTTAAGTTTAGTTATGGGGTCTGATTAGGGATGTAGAATATGCTCATGCAGGATATGTGCTAATAAGCATCTAGTTAATAGTGAGAATTGATCCCTAAACTAAGTGTTACCTGTGCTCTTTTAAAATCAAAAGTTATATCTGTTAATATTATTTAATGGAGCAACATAACTGATAATGAACAGTTGAATTTTTTATTAACTAACGTTAACAATGATCCATTTAAAGCAATAATCCGTGGTTTACAGTGAATTTATAACAGCTAGGGGCCGTTGCTAGGCACGATGTGAAGTGTCCTTAGCCGTTATAAATTCACTGTAACCACAGCTTCACAGGGATTATTGCTTTTATAGAACACAAAACGGTTATTCCATATACGTAGTAAAGCTTCACAAAATAAAACAGAGGTGTTATGGTGTTATTATATTAATTATTCTTTATTCTTACAATGTAGTTTGTAGTTAATAATTGTGGTTGCAACAAAGTGGTTGCCGAGCAACACACACAACATAAACAAAGGTGTTTGTTACTCTTTGTAATTTACAACAGCTTCGAACGCAGCTCAACCAATCAGAATCAAGGACTGGAACGATCTGTTTTATAATCATTATGTAATAACTATTAGTTAACATTAATGCGTTGATGTTTACATTACCAGAATATTTTTGGTTCATTATGAAACTTCGGCGGGAGAGATGAGATTGGCACAGGCTCAGTATTAACCGGTTATTAGCATGCATATGACTAGTGGCAGTTTTCAGTACTTATTAATGCCTTAATATTCTGCATGAGCATATTTTAGATCCTTTAATCCTAAACCCCATACCTAAACTTAACAACTACCTTACTAACTATTGAGTTTATTGTTTATAGGAGTTTATTTAGGAGTTTGAAGTCAGAGTTACTAGTTAGTTAATAGTGAGAATTGGACCCCAATCTAAAGTGTGGCAGTACTGAGAAATTCTGCTTCATATTAACACAAACATGTTATAACTTAATGCATACAATACATTATATGCATCAATGTAAATATACATGCCAGATATACAAGCCACTTGTCTGGGAAAATCCGTCTTATCTACAAACATTACATTTTCCTGCGTGATAATGATTGATACACGTACACACCAAAGACCAATTTCAGACATGAAATACAAATATGTGCTTTCGGTCACAGTTTCTGCAGTGCACACTGTTAGTCTTCGGTGTGTTTGCTGACACGCAGGAGTCTGGGCCGGTGTGCGAGCGCAGGGTGTGTGTGATACGCCTCGCTGACTGTAAGTACAGTTGGAGGATGAAGAGACACATCCCTGGCGTGCCAGCGTGGAGATGCAAGCTCTTGGTCAGTGCTATTAATAGCTTCACACACCAAAGACAACAACATGGAAATCACCACAGCTGGCCATCTGCTTTCAAATCTAGCGTCGTTATTATTATAACTATAATTGATATGATATAAAGTAGTAATAATACTTCCATAACGATTCACTGTGATGTTGTTAGCAGAAGACATTTCTAATGTAGATGGTGTCACATGATAACATGAAGGTCGTCTTGACCTATGACCCTTTAGTTGGAATGGAAGAAAACTTGATAAAAATGAAACTTGCATAGAAATATTGAGGAAGATGTGATTTCGGACTGATTCTGAGGTGAAAGGGGAATTGTTCAGTGGGTGTTGTGGCAGCGTCACCTGCTGGCTGTCAAACAAAACACACTCCACACAGCACCAGTAAACGGGTTTTTATTGTAGTTGCACAGTTTGTTCTCAGTACAAGCCTATGATTGATTCAGATGAGTGTATGAAGATAAACACTCGCCAGCACTCCAGAGATAAACGCTTCAACACTGATCCAAAAGAGTTACATGACTACACACACACAGAGGATAACAGCACGACATGTCCTGACGATACGAGATATGATTTATTTAAAATAAAGGGGCTCTCTGAGCTGAGCTAATAAAAACAAATAAAGACACGAATATTAAGAACTAATCATCTGAGCCTGCCTGTGGAAATTTTAGGCCAAAAGTAAACATCATTCAGAGTCAGTAATTATTTCTCGCCTTAAACTCAGACATCAGGCAAATATATTGATATGCAGAGTTTCATGGGTTCAGATAACACACTCAGGCATATTTATAGTAATATATATGTACACACACACACAACTTCATGAAAGCATTTAGAGTTGAATTTTAGTGAGCAGTTCAGCATCCATCATGTACATGACAGACAGATGATATACTGTAACACATAAACGATTCACTTAACTTTCATCTCGTTTTTCTTCAAATATTCACTGATTTCAATAGTCCAACCTAACATCACTTGAAGGCTAAAGTTTGTTGTTATATTTCACACTATGAACAGGAAAGATGAGAAAGCATATTTGTTTAGCAATTAATGCAGTTTAAAAAAAAATTAAATAAAAAATAAAACTCACGTTTAATACTTCACATCAACTTGACATCCAT
The DNA here is from genome assembly GCF_018340385.1 of Cyprinus carpio. Lineage (NCBI taxonomy): Eukaryota > Metazoa > Chordata > Actinopteri > Cypriniformes > Cyprinidae > Cyprinus > Cyprinus carpio. The sequence continues at coordinate 3,209,743 of NC_056572.1, forward strand.
TGTCCTTCAAATCCTTTTTTTTTAATAAATACATTAATCTAAGAAATTAATACCAAAATAATTTAGTCATTTTTATATTTTTGCAATAATGAAGAGAGAAATGCATGGCTTGTTGCAAACGGAAACAGGCAAAACTGAAACTCGTACAGGAGTCACAGCAGCAGGCAACGCAGAGGTCAGATCACCCTCGGGAGAAATCACATACAAGAAATAAATCAACACAGTGGTGGCATTCAGGAATGATATCTACTGAAGGGCACTCGAAACGCTTTCCAATGTGCAAACCCCACAGCAGAGCGGCTGTTTTGTGCGGCTAGGTTTGGTTACGCAGAAGAAGGGTTTGATTGGTCATGCATTGGACTTAGTGGGGTAAATCTACCAGGATATCTACATAGTTGACAGGGAAGAAGCCAGAGTGCCCGCTGACCGCTCCTTCATACCAGTTCTCGTCAATCTTGCTAGTTAAGGTGATGACGTCTCCTTCCTTGAAGGCCAGCTCACCCTTGTTCTCAGGGTCGAAATCATACAGCGCCCGACAGCAAGGCTGGTCCATCGGAGCTGAAACGGGACAAAAAAGGATTGTTTACAGCAGGACAGGACATGAAATCCTCCACTGCAAAGATTTAACTCTATTACTGTGTCACCTGGTGATCTGGACGGGCCGCTGTGACCGATGCTGCCGTTGTGATTCTCACTGAAGTCCACCGAGGTGCGTGGTTTGGGGACATAGTCTCTTCTCGGCTTACAAGAAGTCTCTCTGATTCTGCAAACATACAGACATACATAAATACATAATTTAAGATAAGTGAAACAAGGATTTATGATAAAAACAAATCGACTGATAATTCCGTATACATTTATATTCAGAATGATGTGACAAAATTAAAACAAAATTAACATTTCTTAAAATGATTCACTGAACACATGTAAAAGAAATCATTTGTTCTTTCTCTGAGGAAGACTGATGCAAAGCATATTTAATGACTATATATTCAGTGTTTCCTCTTCCAGAATCATGAGAATTATCTTCTTTTGTAGGATTTTCTCAGCGAGTATTGATTGGCCTGTGTGTGATTAATTACAAATATTTTATTAAACGTTATATCATGCAATACATTTGATTACATTTTCATAATTAATAGCAAGATCTAATAAAATGCTTCAAAAGCAGAGTCAATCAGTCACAGAAAAATACATTTTAACATCATTACTGGGATTTCTTTTTTAAAGAATCATTTAGATTTTGGCGTGGAATGAGTTCACAGTTCCTCCGAGGGTCTTATCTTCAGACTCTTCAGCTCGTGTTTGGTTTGGAAACGCCACACCGGTTCATCAGTTACAACATGTGCACAAACACTTCTACATGGCCCTCTGGTGTTTTACATGTGACGCATCCATGCGTAATGGGCTTGTGTAAGAGTTCATCATTTGGTGGTTTTTGTGTAGAGTTACGAATCAAAAACCCAATTTTGTTAATAGTTCAAATAGGTTTGAACATGTTCTGTGTGTGTTTTGGGCAGAGTTTAGAGAAAAGGAGTCATCGCTTCTGAAATCTTGTGTATGCAACTGTCAAACTAATACAAATCAAAATAGTTTTCTCACTTTTTCTCAGTTTGCATAAGCAATAACATGAATGGACATTGAAATGAATTGTCACGAACATACTTTTAGCTTTTTAAAAAGAATGAATGCCTGGAGTTGCATTTATTTATTTTTGTGAGAAGGCCGATCTTCCACAGACCTGTCCTCTAGTTTGCTGGAGAGCTGCTGAAGGATCTCCGCGGCCTGTCTGTGATAGTTGACCTGAGCTTGGACCAGAGCAGAAAGCTGACTCACTTGTTCATTATTTGTAAACACCGTCAGAACATCAACAACTAGCGCACATCAACACAAACTGATCGCTTATCAGCTGCTACATTTCCATGCACGCTTCGAGGCACTGACGGCAGCGGCGTGAAGCTCATGTAATCGCTGCATTATGAAGATGTTAATATGTGGAGTGCTGCGGGTTTAATCTGGCGATACTAGTGAGAAAGACAGATCAAGTGCAATGAAACTCTACGGAGGGATGAAATGGATGGAGAACAGCTCACGGATCTTACATCGCTCTCCAGAAGGTTAAACATGCTTTGTTCGGCAATCTCCTTTGAGTCATCAAACTTCTCCAAGGCCTGCTTGAGCTCATCTTCTGTGACCTTTCCTTGCCTCTTCTTCTTATAGTCAAAGTCCAGCCGTCGCCCCTGCAGCTTCTTCAGGTGGTGCTGTCACAACACAGAGAAAGTTTCTACAGATTTACTCTTTTACTCTTCCAGTATAGTTTTTAACAGCCCCATCCGTCATCCAGCTCGCTCATGAAACGTGCCTCTGAAACTGTTAAGGGCCAACTGAAATGATCAGTGACACTAACTGCTTCCCACGAGTGGAAATAGCCACAATTAACGATAAGCCAAGACAGTGATCTCATTTAAACAGCGCTATTTCAGAGCATTTACGTGGGAGGTTAGTGAAGACGACTGAAATGCTGCATGGACAAGGAACTGAATGTCCTCTTAACAGGTCACAAGAGCAAGCGTTTTTAGAGGACCGGAGGGGTAAACACCGCGTCTTGTCAAGTGCACTGGTTTCTGGAGGGTTTCAATGCAGGGATTTCTTATATCTCACCTGGATTTCTTTCAAGTCTTTATCATGCAAATTCTGCAGGGGATCGATAAAGTTTTGCTTGACCTCCATGTCTAGAGCATCTTTGACTTCAGCAAGCTCTCGCATGGCTTTCCTCCAGCATCGATCAGAGCCAGACCTGCAAAACACAACATATCTCTATAACATCTCTATATTTTTAAGGGCAAATCAGTGAGAACTCCACGTACCGAATGAAGCCGTTTTAAGTTTATCCATATACTAATGCAAATCCAACATAAATAAAATGATCTGGTATCAGTAATCAGAGCCGTTTCCTACATATTTCTTTTTCAAGTGTCTAAAAACTTCCAGTGTGTTAACATTTGAATCTTTCTGCTGATTGGAGCACCATTTGATATTTGCATATGCAGTTTGTCAGTTTGCACCAATCAGTGATGATGCGATTTGCATATCCTGAAGCTTCGTCTCATGAGTTTATGAATTGAAAATCCTTTTGTAATTTGATTACTCAAGTAATTAAATGAAATTTAATTGTGTGCAGGCAAGCGATGTGCACAGAAGACTAAAACCACTGTGGTAAGTGTTTGGAATAAGACAGATGACGTGATTATAATGGGAGAGTGGGAGCATGCATCTGGTTCTGTTGCTCTGTTTAAAGCTGTTCTCTTCATGCATGAATATAACTGATGCTCTCTCTCTCGCATCATAGACGGCCTCATTTATTAGAAGCAGAAGTATTTTGATTTATCGTGCTTCGTTGTTCATGCAACTACATTGTCCAGACAGTCTGGATTGTGGTTGTGGGTCATTGATAACCTTGCAATCATTTCAGCCAGCCGCATTAAATGCTTGATTGCATGCAAAATAAAAATGTTTGTGCTGATGCGAGGGAATCTCATCTGGTTTTGAGGGTTGCATTTAAATATAAACTTAAAATAGCTCTGAGTAGGTCGACCGACACAGCCGACCAACAAACGAAGCAGTATCATAATTTATAATGAGAAACACGTCATGTAAAAAGCAGCGGTCTGATTCTGTGACTGAGAGAGCACATTACTCATCTCAGCTGAAACAGAGAGTGCCTCTTTATCTTAATGTTGTCTAATTGCTCTTCTTCCCTTGATTCCCACTCAAACTGATGAATTATAGCAGGAATGATGGTCCACACACACACTGCAAACTAAGCAAGCATGAAGTCAAAAGAGCTTGCTGATAAACGCCAGACAAAGCTCATTATTGTGGAATAAGGTGTGTTTATAGTGTGCTGTGTGTGGGATGTGTCTTCATACCAAAGCTGGACTCCTCACTGAGTTCCCGGCCGAACTTCTGCATGGACTCTGCCAGGACGGCTTCGGTCTGCGTGTAGCCGGGACCTTTATCCCCTCCACGGATTTTAGACATGGAGCTCATCATACTCATTTTGGCACGAGTTGCTAATAAACAAACAAATTAATGAGATTTTCATCATAAACTATTAAAAACTAAATCATTCATAACATTTACCTGGATTGGGCTGCAGGTACTCCGTGGTCTTGGTCATAACGTCCATCACTGCCCTTGTGGTGACGTCAACTCTCTGTGAAACAGTAAAGATGGGAAGTGAAGAATGAATGTTATGAAATAATTAAACACAGACCCCAGTGGCTGCTCATTCCTTTATTCTGTCATCCATCCCACTGTTTTAACTATCGTTATAAATACACACTTATAAACACACTCAATATATTCTCACTTAATTAGGTTGTGCTAAACTACAATTGCATTTCTTTAAATGGCCTTCCAAAAGTAGAAACTTCTAATTAATATCTAGTATAGAAACTTACCTTTTCCATTTCCAAAAAGTCTTCATCTAATTTGGTTCCCTCTGCCCCTCCAACCTTCTCACTAACTTTCTGCAAAATAAGACAAAACAGTTTTATGGGCTTTTTTTTTTTTTCAAATTTTGTTCCCTAGTGAAATTCAATAAAAAAAAAAATCACAATTCAAAGACACTTATAATTGCTTGTTAAACACATAGTTGAAAGCATTAGTTTGGGGTGACTGAATGCTCATCACAATTTTAAACAATTCTGTAGCGTTCCTGTAGTTCAGACAGCAGAATGCTATCAGCATCAAGGTTATGGGTTCGATTGCCTGGGAATGCATTAAAATGATCAAATACACTGAATGCAATGCAAGTCACCTGGAGGAAAAAAAAGCAAGCATGTTGTTCAGAAGAAGCTCCCTGCGTAGGTGAAACGGCCAATACAAAAAATGAGCAAAAAGAAAGTAATGTTTTGTAAAAGCTAGGGGTCGACCGATTATCGGTGCCGATATTAAGCTTTTTTATTGTTATCGGTCATTTTCAAAACCGATAAAATAATTTAAAAGCATTTAAAGAAAGTTTTTGTCAGAGGCCTTGTTATTCTTATTTTTTTTTTTTTACATTAATTTTCATCTTAACACCAGACATATATATCAGTTCATGAATATCGGTTATCGGTCTAATTGATCTGTAATAATCGATATCAGCCCTGAAAGACACATATCGGTCGACCCCTAGTAACAGCACTCAGTAGTGAATCAAATACTAATTTGAATTTGAAACTCAAACATTTCAAAAGACATGAGCCCAAGTCCAAGTATGAAATCCTTTAATTTCTGTTAGTGTTTACTCAACAGGACAATATTTACTTGTAAACCTAAAGAAGTGGTGACAGTGACAGTCACATAAAAATCACATCAACAACAGCATAACAATATTATTTACAAATGAAATGTATAAAATATGCAGTTATCGTGCAATCAAAAACACCTTAAAAGCGCTTTCACAATTCAATTAAATGAACAGTTCACTTTAACTACAAACATCTGAAATCAGATTGATTAAGCAATGAGCGTCACTTTAGTATAAAGATGATTGATCATTTAGGTGAACCTGTCAATGAATTTCCCAGTGAGATCTGACAGTTCAATAATGAATGAGTGAATTCATTTTCAGCTGAAAGCATATAGCGAGGGGTTTAATCTCTGATGACCCCGCGGCACTTCATTAAAACGAAATGAACAGAAATCAAGATACAGATGGATGACAGTCTCGTATTTAAAATGATTACTGGCCTAATTCATCATTAATCTTAGTCTGGTGTTAAAGGAATGAAAATGAACGTTGGTTAAGGTAATAAAATGCAATCTTTGTTTTAATTCAAAGGTTATTTGATAAATGTTGGTTATCAAGTATAAATACAGCTGTACAGTACACTGATTCAACCTCAAAAATCTTATTCCAGAATGTTCTAATGTGCCGGCAGTTATAAAATGGTAATATATGTTCCAGCGTCTATGTTAAATTACTATTAAACCTTTTTTAGCATCTTAAGCTTTATGGATGACTTTGCACAGTTAAAGTAGGCTCAAGGGAAAGAAATAAAACACGAGCAATAACGAGCAATAAAACCCTGCTGTCACGGCAGCTTTATTTCTACAGCGCTTTATACAATACTGATTGTGTCAAAGCAGCTTTACAGTGTTAAACAGAGCAACAGTGTGTCAATAATGGACAAAACAAAGTCATTTTTCCAGCTAAAGTCAGTTCATTGATGATTTAGTGTTTGTCATCATCCGGTTTAGTTCTCTTCAATGGTGTCTGTGCAATCAGTCAAGCGTCCACAACTAAACAAGCCAAAGGAACCAGAACTCCATCAGTGACAGAAATGAAGAAAAAAAACCCTTGGGAGAAACCAGGCTCAGCCGGGGAACAGAAGAAGCACTGAAAGGAAGTGTTGTGCTAATGACAAGATGGATAGCAGTCACATGAAACCCAATGTGACAGCAGCACACAGAGAAGAGCACCCCCCCACCCTCCAGTCAGGCCTCCTGGATTACAACCACCGGAGATTAACCGCTTATAAACAGAACAGAGAGATGGACGAATGAAGGAGGTTAGGGGAGGATGTCCTGCCTTGATTTGTGACTGTCAGCCTGGCAGAGAGGGATGAACATCTCTTGGGCTCTTATTATGTGTGTTGTGTGGTGTGTGTGTGTGTGTGTGTGTGTGTGTGTGTGTGTGTGTGTGTGTGTGTGTGTGTGTGTGTGTGTGTTTTTACATATTTACTTTTTTTTTGGATAAAATCCAACAAGGGACCACCACCACCACCAACAACAACAACAACAAAAAACATGCCTATGAGCAAGAGGACAGCTACAATAATAATCATATATCTATTCATAAGGATAGAAGCACTTTCAAACTAACAAATGATCAATTCTCTCTTAAAAACAACAACAACATCCACAATGCCATCAGTGTTGTCCAACACCTTTCTTTCTCATCCCTTTAACTTTCTGCCAATCTGGAGATCAGGTCCTGAATACAAGTTCACCTGTTAAACACTAGAAAACATTCAACCCTGCTGCCTTCATGTCTGTCCATGCAGGGATGCTCAGAAACACGGCACAGATATTTTAGCAATGATGTTGAACATAATCTGCAATGTCCAAAGACAGGATATAATACACCACAATACCACACACCAAACGAATAAACCACAGACAGATACGAAATAAAGGCGGCGCACGCTGACGGCAGGGCAGGAGCTGCAGGTGTACACGCTGCCATATTTTAACTAAAAACATCACATTTCAAAAGCTCTGAACTGAATTAAATCAACGAAAATTCACAGATACAGATACGAAATAAAGGGCGGCTGCACGCTGACCATGGCAGGGCAGGTTCATGAAACATGGTCAGGTGTAAACGCTGCCAATGTTTTAAACTAAAACTGATCACTTTGATTTTCAAAACTGCAGATTCAATCAATGGGCGAAAAATTGATACGAAACATAACAGGGTCTGCTTAAGGCTGTACCGCTTGCAGGGGTTTAAACTGAAAAAGATTGTTGATTATTTCCAAACAAAACTATGGGGGGGGAAAATGGATTTGTTACCCTTTGGCTATACTGCCAGAAAATGACCTTTGTCTATGGGTATACTGCTATCCTTTGTTTCTATCATTACTGCTGCTGCTTGGAAACACAACATACATCAGCAGTGTGGACAGACACACAAGTTGTTGTTACTACCTTTGATTTATGCAGCCAATTCACTTCTTTCAATGTGGTATTAAACGACGGAAAAGTGACTCTTCCAACAAAGCACTTACGATCTATCGAGAGAAGAAAACCATCTCAATTGTTCCGGAGAACGATCAGTTATATAGCCTTACTCTTCTTCTGGTGAGTGACGTTCATCAAAATCCAGGACCTAATTTTAATAAAGACGACGCACGGCCTTTTGGAGGATTTTCATCTGTTTAAAACAGCAAATCATGAGAAACTTTTATGGGATTCGCATTCAAAGCCCAAAGGATTACTTATGGGACATTTAAACGTCAGAAGCATTGCCTCAAAAACTGAACAACTGGAACAGCTACTTACAAATTCCAACTTTGATTTGCTTTGCTTGTCAGAAACATCACCAAACACTGCATATCTGGTCCCGCGATATAAAGCCTCCAGAAAGGATCAAACATTTGGAAAAGGTGGTGGACTGCTTATGTATGTGAAGGACTGCATTAAATATAAGGAAATTGAATTCAGTACTTCAGTGGATATAGAATATATTGCTGTAACAATTGTTTTATCTCCATGTATGACATTTACTGTAATGGGCATATATAGACCTCCTTCATCAAAAAGTATTTTCTATGATCATCTGAGAAAATATGAGAAATCTTTTGAAGGGGTTTGATCGAAATAAAGAGTTAATTTTGGTTGGAGACTTTAATATAAATTGGAATGAGAAGTCATTTATCAATTGTCAATTGATTTAATATTTAGCAACAAACTAAAAAGAATAACTAAGTCAATAAATTTATTAACAGGGCTATCAGATCATAATCTTATATTAGTGGTAAGAAAATTAACAAAAACACAGGTTTTTATATCGACAAGAAAATTAAAATGTGCCAAAATATTTACCAAACAGACTTAAAAACAAATTTGAAGAGGAATCTAAAAAACTAGATTGGAATGAGACTCTGTCTACAGATCATTTAGAAGCTGCCTCTGAATGTTTAATGGTAACAATTAATAAGATCAAAGGTTTAGTAAAAATGTCACTTTTTCTAGAAAGAAGCAGAATAATAAAAATTGCTCTTAAATCAGGGTCAGCCGATGATAGAAGGATATTTCAGCACTTAATGATGTTTTATTAACAAGGTTCGGGAGGAGCGTGTCAGATACTTAGCCTAATTAGCACAGGTGGAGCGCACTTACGTTAATCAACACTATGGTATAAATACAGCTGACTCACCTCTATCCACTGACGGTTTATCAGCATTCGGTTTGCACCTTTTGCCATTATACATCAGTCTAGTCCTCTCTCCAAGTCTCTAGCGTACTGCCGCCTGGCTAGCTTTTCAATACTTTCTTCTTTGTGTGGTTAAATGCATGTCTTTTTAACATCTTATAACTTTGAAAAGTTCCAAAAAAAAAAATACAAAACCAGTCCGTGCAGTGTGTATTGAACTCCCGTCGAATGCTGCAAGAGCCCTCCCAGTCAAGCAATCTTGGCCTTTCGGTCTGACTACCGGCAAAGCTTACCCATCCGATGCCGTGAGTATTGAGCTCCCGTTGGACGTCGGCGACAGCCTCGCGGCCACACAACTTTACCTTTCTGGAAATTTCTCTAGCCACTCTTTTCCCATCGGGGCAGCAACATCAGCAGCCCAAAAAGGCCTCTCCAGATCCAAACTCTAGGAAGATGGGTCTTCAGAAGCTTATCAAATATCAGAACTAATCAGTTTCACATGCCATGAGTATTGAGCGCCCATCGGATGCTGGCGTCCTCTTGTCGGATGGCCCAAATCCTGTTTATCTACCCAACCGTGAGGGCCAACACGTACGTCGTCCTGAGTCTTGATCTCCAGTCGGAGGCTTCATGGGCCCTCTCAGTTAGTCATTTGCACTTTGCCCACTGATTAGCAGGGGCTCATTAGCCAGTAGGGCCCGTACGCCAACTACGTGACCTATTCCAGTCAAGGCAACTCGGGCCCTCCTGGTCGGGTTATTCAATCACGCTGCTCCTCCCTCATCGGCCGGTAGGGCTCATCGTTCCAATGCTGTGAGCTCCCGTTGAGCATCGGCTCGAGCCCTCCCGACCGGGGGCCCCAAATCACGTAGTCCGGTATCAGCAGCCGGTAGGGCCTACCTTTCCAAATGTGTAAGTCACTCCCACCGGAGTACGTAGACTCTTCTGGCCTGCCAACCAGCTGACTTCCCAAATATCAGCCCCTGCCAGATCTCAATGCTATTTTGGGGGGTCCTTAGTCTGGCGGCTGTCCTTTCGCTATTGCCTTTTGGGGGTTACTCTAGGTTCGGGCCATTCCCGAGCTCGGAGCCCTTTCCCAGACAGCACACCAAATATGCATTATAATACTTTAGCTAATCATATGTAAGCGTGAACTCGTGAACGTAATAAAGTTGTAAAGTCAAGTGAACAAAGTGAACAAATTAAATCCAGTCTTGATAGGGCAGGTGTTGTTTGTGCTGTCTTCCTTGATTTTAAAAAGGCTTTTGATACCGTTAATCATAATGTTCTTTTATCTAAATTATCAAGGTTTAATTTTTCTACTGGTACATTAACATGGATGGAGTCATACTTAAATTTAAGAAAACAATGTACATGAATTAATGATGCATGCTCACCATTTCTTGACTGTAATATTGGGGTCCCACAGGGGTCGATTCTTGGACCAATTTTGTTCAGTTTATACATTAATGATCTGCCTACAGTTTGTCCAGAGGTCCAGGTTCAGATGTATGCAGATGATACAGATGTTTATACTTATGCTAAGACAAAAGAACAAGCTGCTATCAAACTAACTGCTGCACTGAACAAAGTCTCAGATTGGCTGTCATTCTTGCCTTACTCTTAATGAGAGTAAAACTGTGGGAATGTTTTTTTTCGATTAAGAAAGTTGATGAGCACTGTCCAGATATTCTAGTTAAAGGAGAGGTAATAAATATCGTTGAACATTTGAAATATTTGGGTATGATTATGGATTCCAACTTAAATTCTATAAAACATATTAAAAAGGTCTCTAAAAGTGCTAGAGCAAGTTTGATGATCTTCAGGAACATTAGCCACCAGTTACCTGTGTCTGCTGCTAAACTCTTTTTGGATACAATGATCCTTCCTCATTGATCTTACTGTGCTACAAGTTGGTCTCATACAAGTAAAACTATGTTAAAACCATTATATACTATTTATAAATGAGCTGTAAACATCTTAGCTAAAAAGCCAAGGAGTTATCATCACTGTAATATTATTAAAAATGATAAATTATTGATGTTTGACAATTTTTTTATTATTTGCTGATGTGTGTTTAATGTACAAACTATTTCATGACCTCTTAAACAATGTGTGACTTTCTTTTGGATTTGTAATTTAATGTAGTATGATGTGATATTGTATGTGTTATATGTATTATATTGTTTGTCACTTAATATTGTAATTTTGTAACAACATCCAGCCGGGACTGCAGATGCAAAATAGCTTTATAGCTAACTCTGGCACAACACTTGTTGTGCATTGTCCCTGTACAAATAAACAAAATAAAAAATAAATAAATATTTGATACTCATAAGAGAAAAAAAGACAGAATATATTTCCATCCTTTAGGTTTTAAAAGATCCTAGATTGCACTCTTTAATAAAGATAAAGTCAACACAAACACATTGTCCAAGATCATTTTAAAGCCACTGGCTCGCCGAGAATGCAGGAAGCAACGTCTAGAATCTGTGATAGAGACCATGTCTAGGACAGACGCTGAGGTGCATAAGCAGCGAGAAGCCAAAGAAAAGGGTTACACTTCTCCAGATCTATAAGTACAGTATGCCGCTGAAATAACACACAGAGACTGATTCATGACAGTGTCAGCTTGTATTGTAGAACTTGTATTACAAGCTGTTTTTAAACAACACACCAAAGACTAACTTTACCATGCAACATACATTTCCAAAACAATACATCTGTATGAGTGTATACTGTACACACGTTTGGGATGCATGTAACAGCGTTACTTAATGAGTTTAACTGAAAGAACAGCTGAATGCACATTCATTAGATACAGTACACCAAACAGACTACCTGCAAATCTTCACAGAATTAAACTCTGCAGTAATGTTGAATCCTAAAGTATTGTTTAATGTTATCATATGCCTAATTCAGTGAATCTGTTCTTATTATATTTGCTTCTTATAAAATGCTAATTTGTATTAACCCGCAAACCCTCAGCGTTCAATGTTCATTTCTGTATTAATGCAAAGTGAACGAACACTAGATGAACATAACAGACCTGGGAGAGATGACACCAGAGCACGCTCAACCAGCGATTAAATCTGGTTTAATGCTCTCATACTTGAAAATAAAAAATAATAATTACATCTATACTGTGTGTGTGTGTATATATATATATATAGATTATGTATACGCACATATGAAAATCCTTGAAGTCTAAACAGAATATAAGGCCCAATATGCAATGCACTGATTTTATATCTTAAAGATATATTACAATAATTGAAACAAATTTATATAGAAAGAGAAAACTAAATGGCAATCCATTATTGGACTCTAAAGCCTGAGTGGTGCTAAAAGCGTCCTGGATTTGAAGTGTCCCAGGATCACGACTGCTTTAGAGGGCATCCAGGTCAATTTAAGGATATGAGCTATTATGTAACTTTCATCTAGGCATCTTGAATATTCATGTTCACGCCTTTTCATTTCATCGATGCTAATAAAACCTGACGAAAAAGCACTGAGCACGCATTCATTCTGTGTGGATGGCACGAGTGACTCTGTCAGCAGCAGAACACAGTGTTCATCGTGAAGATGCGCACAGGATTCAGAGCTCGTCTGCTGTAGCCACTGCAGCAAAACCGAGCGCTGCATCTCGCGGCCGTGCCTAGTCGCTCCTTACCTGAGTGGCTTTGTGGAATTGCTTCTTCAGTCCCGCGACAGACATGATTCCCAGCGGACTGCTGTTTCTGTCCTAAAGCCTGGCCGTGATGCAGGAGCAGGGGACGCGAGCAGAGCAGAGATAAACGCTGGTGCGCTGCTGGGAATCACCGCGCGCGCGTAGACTGATTACAGCGTCTGATGGTGACGCGCCGCTGACGTCACGCCTCTCCTCAGATTACAGCAGAGCTGAGTGGAAATCTCTCTCTCTCTCTCTCTCTCTCTCTCTCTCTCTCTCTCTCTCTCTCTCTCTCTCTCTCTCTCTCTCTCTCTCTAATACACTACAGTAAGATTTGTAATGTTTTTTACCGGAGTCTCTTCTGCTCATCAAGCCTGCATTTATTTGATCAGTAATACAGTAAAATCAGTAATGTTGAGAAATGTTTTTACTATTTAAAATAACTGCCTTCTATTTGAATATTTTGTAAAATGTAATTTATTTCTGTGATTTCAAAGCTGAATTTTCTTCAGTGTCCCATGATCTTCAGAAATCATTCTAATATGATGATTTATTATTAGAATTATCAATGTTGTGCTGCTTCAGATTGTTTTGGAAACTTGTGATACTTTTTTTTCGGGATTCTTTGATGAATAAGAAGTTCAAAAGAAGAGCATTTATTTAAAATAGAAATCTTTTCTAACAATCTAACAAAATAAGTTTGGGGTCAGTAAATTTTTATTCTTTCTTTTTTTGAAAGAAATTAAAACTTTTATTCAGCAAGGATGTGTTCAGTTGTTAAGTGATAGCAAATATTTATATTGTTAGAAAAGATTTATATGAATAAATGCTGTTCTTTTAAACTTTTTATTCATCAAAGAATCCTGAAAAAAGTATTGCAGTTTCCAAAAAAATATTTGTCAGCACAACATTGATAATTCTAATAATAAATCATCATATCAGAATGATTTCTGAAGGATCATGTGACACTTTATACTGGAGTCATGATGATGGAAATTCAGCTTTGCATCACAGAAATAAATTATATTTTAAAGGATATTAAAATAGAAACCAATATTTTATATTGTAATAACATTTTGCAAGATTATTGTGTTTTTTCTGTATTTTTGATCAAATAAATGCAGCCCTGATGAACAGAAGAGACTTCTTTTAAAAACATGTTTTGACCGGTAGTGTGTATATATATATATATATATTCACATACACTGATGTGAATTTCTTACTCTTAGTTTGTAGTTCTAATTGACTTCCTTCTGGTCTGTCTTTGTCTGGATAGCTTTCAAAACATTTCTTCACTGCCACCAAGTCTCTCTCAGTTTCTATATTAGTGTAAAGGTTTTCTATATCCACTGAAAAACGTTTAGTTACTATCCTGGACCGTCTGTACAGAGTGGTACTGAGTGTGTCTTTTAAACAGCGGTGCTTTATAGAAGGCAGATTTAAATAAAAGTCAATCCTCTTCGCTGATCTGAGAAGGCCATGATCCCTGATCTCTAAGTAGACTATTTTAGGTTGTGTGTAAAATCTCTTGAAACCTCCCGTTCCCCTTCTGATAAATCTCTACTGTCTCTTCTTCAGCACGTTGAGGTAGTTCACGTTGGCCAAAACACACGAGGAAATGCGTTGTGAATATCGAATTATTACAGCGGTTGTGTGAGAAAAGCATAGATTTAGCAGATTCAGACGGGATTAAAATCACCAAACTACGTCTAACGTCCTCCTGGAAAACTAGTCCCATCTGAGCAGGGCTAAAGCTATGCTCTCAGACAGGACCATGTGCAAGCACTTGCCAGTTTCATACATTAGACACTGTATATGACGTTACTGTAAGATTCCTGGATTGTTTTTCAGTGAATACACTCTGTCTGTTGTTCACCCGAGCAACGGCTCTGCTTCTGTCAGAAAGCACTCATCACACCAGACCTGGATGAGCCACATTTCTGTTTCATTTGACAGCATTTTTTGACTTCTGCGTCCCTTCATTTGCTATTAACACCGTATTGAAATCTAAAAATGGAAATACTATCAAAACAGATTTAGCTGAACAACTACACAGTTGTTAGTCTTTCAGTTTCATTCCCATCTGTACGAAAAACTGAGGAATAATGTATTACTGTAATGTAAATGTGTCAGGAAACGAGGGCAAGAAGACTGTAACTACTGTAAGAAGAAGTGTCTTACTATTTTATCAAGGGTTTGACAGCTAACACGTGACAAAAACATGAGTTTACTTTAAGAGTCAAGTTCAGCATCTCGACTGAAAGCCAATCATTCCATCAGATGCCTTCATCTTGTAAAAGCACCACCAATGATTATCCTTGTTTTATCTTGTTGTCTGTCTCTGCATAGTTTGGCAAGTCTTTGAATTTTGGCTTGTGCTTTCAAGATTCAAGATTCAAGATTTTTACTCATCACATACACAGTTATATAGAGCATATATAACCAGCAGTGATGTGTGTGTGGTGTACTCTATGTGGAGTGTGGTTTTTTTAGAGTATACAACACAGATGAAAATATACATAAATATAGCTATTAAAGAATGAAATGAAAGTAAACAATAAAAATATGAGAATAAAATATAAAAAAATATGTATACTGTAGAATTAACCAAATCAGATTTTATTTATTTTTTTCCATGTAATGCACTGCCTCAACACCCTCTGGCTCAGGCTGCTACAGGAGCCACACCCCACACTCTCGCTATTGGTTGAGCTGGAAAGTGATTGACAGATCCCAAATGTTCTGATGGTGCCTGGGAGGCATAATGTTTAAAATTTGGGGGAAGATATAAACCCATGAATGGTAGTCAGTAAACAATAAACTGGCTTAAAAGAATGTATTCTGACCAAAATAAAAACTCGTACAATCTTTACCTTTAAATAAAAGGTGAAAACGCATTTCGAGAGCCTTCTTTCTTATGCATCCACCAGCTCTGCAGCTCTTCAGTTGGATAATATTGTGTGGCTTCTCACATTTTTAACTGCAAAGCCACGTTTGTCTGTCACGCAGAAGTCAAAAAATGCTGTCAAATGAAACAGAAATGTGGATCATCCAGGTGGATGAAGAAAACTGTGTATCATTTAAAGGTCATTTCTGCTGACTGGTGTGATGAATGCTGATGTGAGAGTGCTTTCTGACAGAAGCAGAGCCTCTTATTCATCTTTCTATTATGTTTGGTTCTGAACTTAGATCTGAGAGTTTTGTAAAGAATGTGCAGATTGGCTTGTTTCAGGCTTCATGTGTCTGAGTGAGGAAGAGAATTGATGTCATTTGAAAGATGTAGTCGCTGAATGCAGTTTTTACCAAAGCAATACTAAACGATCCACAAATTATCCTCAGAGCCTGCAACATACATTTATCATTCAGTTTTGTGCTTTTGAATGTTTTATAATACATTTATATTTATATATATATACACGGATGTATTATATACACATGTACATTACACAGAACTATGGTGATTTATATTTATTTACAGAAGGGTCAGACCTCAATCTTTGGTCTGTTTTATGTGTTGCAGGGTGTTGAGATCAGATGAACCTCAGCTGATCCAAGCTTTGACTACAGCCCCCTCTTGTGTGAAAATACTGTCAGTGCACTTCCAGAAAAACATCTCAACGAAGAACGGACGAGATCCAGAATATACACATAAACAAAAATACACACAAATGGTATGTACAGGTGTGCTACAGACGCAATAGAATAAGATGTAGAGATGGACTAAGATGGTGATATCAAATAAATATTGCACATACTTTTATTGCACAATGGGGAGAGCATGTTCAGCTGCAGGTTAAGAGTTTTTTTTCTTAACATTATTCTTTTATTTTTTTTTTTTGATTGATTGATAAGGTAGATGGCATATTTAATTTTGCATGCACAAAAATGTAAAGTGATAAAGTGATATATAATCTGCTCAAACTTTTGTTCACCTTGGTACTGATTGATCAGCAAAATAAAATTGAAAAATGTATTTTCTGAAAAGACTTGATTGTATACATAAAATGTACACATGTAATACTAATTCAGTTGTACACGATTGATCTCGCAGCCTCATTTTCATTCACTCCAAATTAAATATGTCCTTTAGCCCAAGCTAAAACTGTTTTATCCTTGCAAACTACTACAATTCACAGTACAGCTTAGTATACAAAATACTGTATTTATTTAAATGGATAAATTAGTTAAAATAACAAAAATGAGAGAAAAATAGAGAATAAATTATAGTTATCCATAGTGAAAAATAAATATACTGTAATGTATTTGAAATACATTTATTTCATGCTAAGTACACTACAAATACATTTACATATTTATGTACTTTTAGTATACTACTGGTATACTTAGATTCTGCTAAATTGGAACAACTAATTTTATATTTAATGCACTTTAATTGTGTGGAAGTAGTGTTGAAATCATACTAATGATATACTGAAGTATATTTGATTGTGCTAAAGTGGAACTAGTACAAGTAAACTTCAGGTACACTTTAAATATCTCGCATTTAAAGACCAACATAAATATCAGACAATCCTCATCATTAGTGACATTAAAACACATTTTAAGCTTAATACTAAGAAATGTGCATTGTGCACAAGTAGTACTCCAAATAATGTTTAATTATAATTTTATGTGCATTGTGCACAAGTAGTACTGCAAATAAAGTTTAATTATAATTTTATAATCTGTAAGTGTATGAAATAAATGCATTTATCATTATCATTTTTTTCAATCTAATGCATAATATACATAGATTATATATATTTCTTTCTTCTTTGATGCCGTGCAGCTGCTTTGACATGATCTGTATTGTATGAAGCACTGTAGAAATAAAGCTGACTTGACTTTATGCATTCTTACAAATAATTCATTGTTTTCTAGACGATAATGAGCCGGGATGATTGTGAATGCAACCGATCTGATCCAGTGTGGTTTTATGAGTCTTATGTGTCATAACCAGCATCTCCCAAAATGTCCCAATCACTGAGACGAGTGTGTGGTGTAATCACTGTAATAAGCAGCTCTATAGAGTTAACCGCATGCAGAAATTAAAGAAGACCATTTCAAGTGACTTTCGCAGAAGAAAGGAATCATTGATCCAGGCCGAGCTACACCTCCGACTTTACTCACGAAGCTCAGCGAGATGTGTTGTCTTACACATTAATTGAGGGAATAGATATATTCCTGTCACCCAGATGCACTTCAAACGGATGAATGTGAACATGTTTAGCCTCGGTTGTCAGATTTGACCTCTCAGTCATTTCATCCGAGCACTGATTCGGGTTTGACCTGTGATGGAGCTGTTCCAGTAATGCTGCAGGAGACCTCAGTGCTCTCCGTTATTGATTTTAGAGAAGCGAGGGGAGGAGGTTCAGCAGCCCCTCATCATCATCATCATCTCTCCCAAACAGCCCCTGTGGCACCCAGACACCCGCCGAGACCATCAAAGACAAGAAGAGGAGAGATTAAGGGTGAAAGAAAGAAAGAAGAAAAACTGTGAGCGAGTGAATGTGTAAGAGAAGATGATCAGAGGAACAAAGGCATGGAGGAAAGGGAAAATCCTAGCATTTAGAAGTCCTGATGCGTCTGTCCCATAAGGTGCATTTCTTAATGAGACGTTCACAGAAGACACGGTTTCCCATTCATTCTTCACTCTTTTAAAACACCACACAAAAGTTTCCTCATGTTCGGTGGGTGGCTGAGGAAGGTCATGTTAATTAAACCTCAGGGAGTTCTGTGCATCTGAACGTCACAGACACTGCAAACATGTTGACTGTGCAGTATGCATTAAGGCAGGAGACATCAAGTTGGTGCTAATTTGCGCACGCCAGTCCTCTCTGCAGTCCTCCCAGCTGTAAGTTATTAATGTTTGTCATTAGACACATTATGCTCGAGGACGGTGACTAGAAATCAGCACATTTATATGGGACAAATATTTACAATAGCATGCTCTGGAGTGTTCGAAGAAGAAAGGCTCCAAACTGCATTAACGAATGGTAATTAACCACGGGGGCCTCCTGATCCGGGGGGGCAGATAAATTGGTCCCCGAGATGCCCAGGACAGTCTTGAGCTAATCCTTCATTACAAAAAGATAAATGCAAACGACATCATTAGCATAAACCTGATAAAACAGAAGTCGGATTCTTATGGTTCATTTTTGAATGGTTTCTGATTGTATGCGAAGAAGAAAAGAGTGAAAAACAACGGAGAAAGTGAAAGTGCATGTAATCTAAATATTACATTAAGGCGACCAGATTTTAAATCAATCAAAACAGACACAAAAATTGTGTCTTAAGGTTTATGATTTATTATTTTATATGTTTAATATACAATTTCATATTTAAAACTCAATGCATTTGAAATGCATGTATATACAGTGTAGATATTTTACATCTTATCTGCATCTACTTGCATGCAACCAGAAAATGCAATGTTCAAATGTGAATTGCATAGCATTATTATTAAAATATAGAAAAATGGTGGTCTGGTCTCTGTTATGGTGATGAACAAATGAATGCAAGAATCAGAGTTTTAGTTCTTTATGAAGTGCATTCTCATAAAATCTCCTTATTGAGAAATTAAAATGCTTGGTGCACAACTCACCAAACATAACTACAGTGTATATTATTATAAATATTATTAATATACACTATCTGCGTTTTTTTTTTTTTTTTCAAAAAATAAGATAATCGTGTAATTGCGAAGCATTTCTTTTTAGCTTTAAAATACTTGCTATTTCTTTATGTTGTAGACAATCAAACAAGAAGAAAAAAGCTAAAACATATAATCCCACCATAAAAGATCCCACTGAGCATATACAAAAGAAAGAGACAGGCAAGATTAGTTTT
Source organism: Cyprinus carpio (assembly GCF_018340385.1). Taxonomy (NCBI): domain Eukaryota; kingdom Metazoa; phylum Chordata; class Actinopteri; order Cypriniformes; family Cyprinidae; genus Cyprinus; species Cyprinus carpio. The sequence continues at coordinate 3,229,191 of NC_056572.1, forward strand.
TAATCTTTTATTTCTCTATGTTGATTATTCAACGTGCTGTGGCCAGTTATAGTGTCATGCTAATGTGTCTTAAATATTCTTCATGTGCAAGCCAGGTCAAAACATCAAGTGCACGATGATTTACATTCAACTAAAACGCTAGATCAAATCAAGAAATAGTAATCTCCCCAACAGCTGGAGACGAGGGCCTCCGCTGCCACGCAGGGCTTTACAGCCAACACATATCAGTATTACAGTCTCTCGCTCCCTTTCTGTCTCTTTTTCTCCTCTGGTCAGGCGTTTGTGCTGACTGCAGCTGGAAGTGAAGCCAGTTCCTCTGTCAGCACTTTGGCCTCCTTCATCTTCACCAGCATGGCGTCCATCAGCAGGCCTGCAGAGGAGAGAGAGAGAGAGAGAGGGAGTTGTATGTGTGACAGAGAGAGGGAGAGAGAGAGAGAGAGAGAGAGAAAGAAAAGAAAAGCTGTCAAAAAGAAGAGAGGCTTTTTTCCTCTCAGACAGCTTCTCCGGGGTGTCTTCGGCTTTGATGACGACTCTAACCTGTGTTGAAACTCCAGACTTCACTCTGATTAATTATGACACGGAACAAATTCAAGGATCAGGTCATGAAGGCTTTTCTTCAATCTTCAGAATATAAAAGCAGCCGAACACATCTCCTCAAATGGTGAATGGGATTGTTTTGAGGTTTGATTCGCTGCCACCGCTCCTAGCAGTGCGAGGAACGAGGAAAGGATGCTATACTCGCAGCGTGTGTGTGTTTGTGTGTGTGTGTGTGAGTGTGTGTGTGTGTGTGTGTGAGTGTGTGTGTGTGTGTGTGTGTGTGAGTGAGTGTGTGTGTGTGCTCGAGCCCTAACCTATACTCTGACTCGGCTTTCTTCTTCCCCCCAAAAGCTTCTCAAGGACTCGGTGGTAATTAGCATCGGGGATCAAAGGCCTGCATCATCCATAAATATTGAATTAAACTTTTCTAAAAGACACACACAGTAACATGCATTTTTTATACTCTTCATTGAGCGACTTTGCACAGAAAAAGAAACGGTCTTAACTCCAGCAGAATCCAGTGCGTCAGACCCAAAAGAGAGGCGTGTGAGGGATGCATGACAGATGAAGAGGGAGAAAGCGTTGCGTCTCGTTTTAGGTTAGAGAGAGAGGGAGCAGAGCTTTCCCGCGGGGCAGGTAGACTCTCTGTGCTGACTTCATCAAAAGCCCGCTTGAGCCCTAAACTTCAGCTACAGAGGAAAAGGCTGCAGGGGTTACGGCAAAGGAATGTAATATTATTTAATTACTCTTAAAAATGTGCTGTTTTATTGCACGACACAGAAAGGCTGCAGCATCTGATGCCACGCTAGCCTGCGAGGCCTGAGTCACATCTCAAACGGCCCGCGGGGACGGAGACCGCGTCATTATCATGTAACAGCTGCTTTAGCAGGTAATCTCCTCCCTTTGGACAGTCCCGCTGCGCTGCTCTCTATTCAGCAAAGCTCTCTTTTGGGCTGTGTTTTCATTAACACACCCAGGAGTTGATTCGGAATCGACTGGCCTGGCCTGAGGAGAAGTGGGGAGGAAAAAAAAAACACCTGCAACAATATGAAGGTGTTTTATAGTCCAATTAAGTGACACTGGTTTCATAGAGTGTGAAGACGCCCGGGGCGAAGCTACAGGCCCAGTCACAATACACTCTGAGCTTCAGCCCACTAACACACACACACACACACACACACACACACACACACACACACACACACACACACACACACACACACACACCACACACACACACACATACACACACACACACCACACACACACACACACACTCTTCAAACGGATTGATCAGGCTGCTTTTGTTAGCGGTCTTAAAGTGGTCATATGATGCTGCTAAAAAGAACATTATTTTGTGTATTTGATGTAATGCAATGTGTTTATGCGGTTTATTTTCCACATACTGTACATTATTGTTACTCCTCTATGTCCTGTCTATCTACAACGCATTGATTTTTACAAAGCTCATCGGTTCTGAAAAGCGAGGTGTGCTCTGATTGGCCAGCTATCCAGCGCATTGTGATTGGTTGAATACCTCAAGTGCGTGATGGAAATGTTACGCGTCTCACTGTGATGCGTGTCCCAGAGCACAGAGACAAAACCAATAAAACCCATTATAAATTAGGCATTGTTGCATCCAGTGGGTACATGATTACTGATTATAATGACTTAAAACTGTGTTTTTACGCGTTGCGTTGCTTATCGCGCTGCGTAAACATAAAAACATTTGTGATCTGCATTTGTGATCGGAGAAATGACAAACAACAAGCACTACTCTACACTGCTTAAAATTCATGTTTGAATCATCAGTGGAAATATCTTTAAAAATGTAAACGTACTTACAGACTGTGAGTCAGAAGCGCTGGACTGTCCTTCAAAAGTTGTTATTGCCCCACTTTATAGAAACAGCCGTTGTGCCGCAGACGCATTGCAGGATTCTGGTTCAGGGAACAGTCCTCATCCTCTATAAAATGCGCTGCACACATCTGAATATTTGGGTTGAACTGATCTGGAACTGTTTTCTAGTCGTGTCCTCTTTTGGAAGACCAAACAAAGTAGTTTCACTTTCACAACGAAACAGCGTCTCCACAACATGACGCCGCGGCAACAGAGAGAATCAGAATTACACCTTCTTTCTTTGTGTGAACATCTGGGCGGCGTTATGCAAATCTTCCCACATAGTGACGTAAGATGTGGGGGGTGTTAGAACGAGCCGTTTCAGGGGGGCGTGGATGAGTCTCAACTTTTATAAAGAATATCTCTTTGGGTTTGAGACTTCAGTCTTTGCAACTTTACAAATCTTCTTTATTCGCCAAGAGCTTGTAACACTCCAAAGAGAAAGGAAAACTTGAAATCGCATCATATGACCTCTTTAAGAGTGGTTTTTGTGAGTCAAATATCTGTTTCTCCTCCGAAAAATCCCCAAATCTGTTGTCTTCTGATGCCACTTCCATACGAACTGATGAATTCTCCCTCATCTAGGCCACCATGAAGTGTGGATGAAAAAACAACAACAACATGGCGTTCTATGATCACAGAAGAATATAAAGCTTTCTGATCTTTGATCTTCACAAAATTAATTTGAAATCAAAATTATTGAACGTGGGAATTACAAAAAACAACAACCAGCCAAAACACCCAAGACCTACTAAAGTCTGCATTTGATTAGAAGATAATGAATGTGTCACATGTGGGAAAACAAGAGATCAGGTAAGAAAATCAAGCGTAGCACCAATCTATTCTTCTGTGCCAGTAATTACCCAGCCTGCATCGCCTCTCTTCCCATTCTCCCTTCCAAACCACCGGAGGCCAATATGAAAGGGAATTGGACACTTGGGGCTACAGATACTTGTAATTAAAACTCCTTTTTTTAAATGTTGTTTCTTACATCGTCAGGTCTATACAACCTGAGCCGGTAGATCTGACCTAAATACACTGTAGAATAAACACGGAGCCTTTGTTCCCTCTCTCTCTCTCTCTCTCTCATTAGGAACTGATGGAGGGGCGGGAGCTGAATGAGGATCAAACAATAGCGCTCCGCTGACGATGCTGTCACATCAGGTTCACTGGGGCTTGATGAACACATGTGGAGTGACGGTCATCCCGCGATGCTGCAGCGGTCAGTGATGAACAAGAGGCTCCCGATGAAGAGGCTATTACATCTGTGCTCTTTGTATTTTAAGATTCTTACACCACTTGACTCTAAAAACAGCATGTGGTTTAACCATAAAATTAAAACGGATCATCATTTTCAGATATGAATGTACACATCTTAATCACTGTCATTCTTTCTTTCTTTATTTACAAATATCTTAATTCATGCATATCAATATTTTTGGAAGTCATCCCACTATATTTTACAACCTGCATGAGTGTGATTTTTTATTTTCTACTTATTATTAAAATTTTGTGCTCTATTCATGAGGCTTTTCACTTCATTATGATATAAGGACAGTTGTATCACCCTGACGTGTTTTTTATTTTATTGTTTACTAAATCTAGAACTAAAGCAAAAAAACTATTAAAATTGTTCTCAGTAATTGAATGTAAATATTACACGAAAAACTGAAACTATAATTCAATGAAAGCTATACAGAAAAATAAAAACTAAATCTAACAAAATTACAAAAGCACATGACATGAAATTATCAAAATAATACAAAAAAGGTAATTCAACATATTAATCATTACTTTAATAGTATATAAATACTAAATTAACACTTTCAAATAAATATATATAAATCAGAAAAGAAAATCATTCTAATCATAGAAGAGGTGTAGTTAAGTCATCACGTGTTGATTTGCATGTTTTCTAAATTATATTGCTGAACAAATTAAAGGATTAAAAAAATGTTTCAATGGCAGGGGCTTGAAAACCTGTGGAAGAGGAAAAATATTAATAAGCTGATGAGTTCCGCATCGGCTCTGATATTAAAAGCAAAACAGAGAAGCTGGCACAGATTACTGTGGGATTCCAGCCACTGCTTTAATCACCGCAGCGCTTCAATTACGTTTACATAGTGCCACTTTCCTTCAGCATATATTCTGGCCCCTAAAAATTAATCACCACACACACATACTATATATCATATCTATATATATATATATATATATATATATATATATATATATATATATTATATATATATATATATATTATACATATATATATATATATATGTCAGAACATGAAAAAGCTTTCCTCAGCACAAGCTTAACAGAGCAGGAATATTACAGCATTTCAATCCAAATTCTGCCGGTCATGAAATAATACGAGGACGGAGGGGGGCCGTGACTTCTGTCAGGCCGAGATGAATGTGCTTGATAAATGACTAGAGGCAGCGTGGCTCAGTTCATTAGCTCTAACAGTCATTTCCATCTCTTCATAAAGGCTGTGGTGTTATAATTTACCTCTAGTCAATAATTAGGAATCCACAAATAAACGCAAGCAATTAAATGTGTACTGCTACTGGGCCAAGGGGGTCCCAGGGCTAGACGAGGGTTTGCGGGTGGACACTCAGCATAGGATGCGTTATTCACGGCCTGACATGTTAAACCACAGGGAGCACTGTGGACTCAATGCTTAGTAGGTTGGTGATGTTATTCCCAGGTTGTGCCCCTCGAGTGAGGAAGTGTTGTTGTCTCATTAAGGGAGAAGGGAATGAGTTTAGAGGTGCTCGGAGCACGTCGGGGCAAGAAAAGGGGAAATAAAAAGCCAGATATCCAGAGAGAGAGAGAGAGAGATATGTTCATTAATGTTATCTGAGGCTAGCAAAGCAGAAACACACTGTGGCAAAGGCAACAGATCAGAAGCAACAGCCCGTAAGCTTCTGTGTGATTTCCGTTCCTGCACGACTCAGACAGGCAGATAAAATGACATGAGAGTGAAAGGCAGCTCTTCAAAACGCGCTCACCGAGTCCCAACATTATTCTGACATGCATGAGCTTGTTACGTTGACATGTGGCACTGGAGTGATGGCCGCGCTATTGACAGGGCCACAGCGGTAATAGGAAGTCGTCACAGTAGTTCCGCCATTAGCGGCTGACAGTGACAGCTCACGGCTATACACCGAGGACTGACAGGCCAGAGAAAAGACCTCGCTTAGGTAACACACACACACACACGCACGCATGCACACACACACACACACACACACACACACACACACACACACACACATTACCATTCCTGATTTTCCACAAAAAAGGCAGCAGCACTGACATGCCACCCATGGAACTTGCGTACCCCAGTGGCTTTGGAGTATCATATGAAGATCAAACAACATTAAAAAAAAACATGCCTCAACCTACATTTGTACTTGAAACTTCTAAAATCTACCTATTCCTACAAAATTAACACTAGAGGGCATTAAAAGATCAGCCAGTTTGATTCCTTTTCACACACATTATGATAACAGGGGCAGATTAATACAGATTATTTCTGTGCGGTTCCTGGCGTAATACTACTGCTATACTACAATCTCAGAATGCTATTATCACAGGGCATGATTTGTAAAAACTATAAATATGTTAAATATAAAATTATAAAACAGATCAATTCCAGTCCTTGATTTCTGATTGGGTTGAGCTGCGGTTTGAAGCTGTTGTAAATTACTCTACAAACATACACCTTTGTTTACTTTTGTGTGTTGCTCGGCAACCACTTTGTTGTAAACACAAGTGTTTCTGAGGGAACTACATTGTTTGCTGGAAGATACTGTTTTATTAATATCATTACACTTTATTTGCTCTGTTTTATTCTGTGAAGCTTTCTACGTATATGAAATAACCGTTTTATAAAAGCAATAATCCCTAAGAAGCCGTGGTTTACAGTGAATTTTATAACAGCTAAGGACACTTCAGGTTGTGCCTAACAACGGCCCTTAGCTGTTATAAATTCACTGTAAACCACGGCTTCACGGGGCTTATTGCTTTATTATACCACGGCTTCACGGGGCTTATTGCTTTATTTAGTTGTATTTGGATTTTTTTTTTTGTTAGGATCTGCTCGGTAGCACACCCGGTACAGCATTACAACCCTAACCCTTGGGTTTAGAGTAGCTGGTGCTGTGTGCTGTTCTCAGGCGTGATAGAATGTGAACCTTTTATCACCACTAACAGGACATTTCATTACTGAACTGATACGTACAAAAATCAACACAATTAAATGTTGCCAGCACCAATTTCTAGGGCTGGGTGATGTGGAAAAAAAGAAATTCATCTAACAGGTTTCTATTTTTTTTTAATCAACTTTAAAAATGTAACAACAACATGATTCAAGTAACATTTTCTATATTAACAATCTAAGAAAGTTCTGGTTGAAGAAATGTACTTGTTAAAAGCAGAACATATGCATGAAATTGTACCAACACATATTGTACAAACCTGTCTTAAACATATCCTGTTTGTTCAGAAATAATATTTTTAAAAAAATTCACAAAAGTCAAGGCAATTCAAACTGAAAATGACTAGGAGTATAGCAACAGTAGACTACTTTTAACTCAAAAAAATGTTTTGTAAAATACGAAAAAACTAGCAGCAGCTTCCAGCCCGTCAGAATCATCTCAGCAGTAGTTCTGTACAGCTTTCTGCTTTTCCACAGTTTTTTATTGTTTTTATGTAAACATGTGCTTTACATAAAAACATTCAAAGAAGTTCTTGTGTTTTTTCTCCCATTCCACTGCTCGCGGTCACATCGCGCTGTCAACACAAAAGCTGTGTTTGTTATGTATATATATATAAATATTTATATATAAATAACTTTTTTTTTTAATTTATATATAAAATATTTATATATAATATAAATTCTGTACAAATATATTTATACGTATACAGTTTTTTCATATACATATATATACACGTGTGTGTGTGTATTTATATATACATAATAAGTATACACAGTACACAATTGTTTGACTGATTTTTATTTAAAATTGTGATTCATTGAAAAAAATTATAAAATAAATAAATAACACTGTGGCAAATGAAATCAGAAAAATCGCCCAGTCCTACCACATACTGGACACTTGTGGTGAAACGTGCGAGACACAACGTAGCATCGATGCGCAGCGATGTCGCCACAGGCCTGTTTTTCCAATGAGATGGAAACATGCAAGTACAACATAAACAAATCGCAACATTGACCCAGTGCTCTGTTTCTCCCTCCCTCCAAAAAAAAGAGAACATAAAAAAGCTCACCTGCCAATAAAACGGGCTTGATCACTATCAGAGGAAGAGCCAGCCTCCCGTGGAGCGCGTTAGGGTGGGAAACAACTGGATGAGCGCGCTGAAAGAAAAGAAAAACTAACGCGCGGGTCACCGTGTCGTGTCAGCGCAGCTCTCTGGGGACTCGGGCCGGTCTCAGCCTTGTCATACAGTGAGCCGCAGTGTGTCGGCCGAGTCGAGAGAAACGAGTCGATAGAATCAGTCTTTGCCTGTGAAGAGTCTCCTGCGGGCCGCTGCTCTGTTGTGGGTGTGTGCAAGCACTGTGTCAATAGCAGGCCTGCTGGTGGAGAGTCTCTAGTGGAGCTCGGCTCAATCTCCCCGCATCGACAGACCTGCCGATCAATACTTGGCCCACCACTAACAAGCTGCTTCGGGGGTCCTCACCAGCCCAGCAGCAGGAAGCAGGAGGAAGAGAGAGAGAGAAAAGAAGAAGCAGGAGAGAGACGGAGCTGCCTGATGGCAGTCTACTGGAGTCCTCTAAAGAGTCCAGCGGCGAAGAGTGAAGAGGCCGAGATGTGCAGCGCGGGTACAGACAGGTCACACGGGTCAAAGGTCAAAGCCAAGAGGCCGACACGTCAGAGCCTGTGAAATCACGCTAGATGCAGCTTTCAGGCTGACGAGCCGACACACACACACACACACGGACGCAGGAGAAATCATAAATACTTTAATGATCTCCTACATATTATTGCTAAGAGATTTAATTTTATTCAAAACAAATGCATGCAAAAATAGGCTAAGGTTTGGAATTTGGAGGACGTCACGAGCTAATTCAGTCAATCTTAAAATGAATAACACAAATATTTCAGTGTGAACAAGATTTTTGAATTTTCGAAAACAATGGTTTCTTATTGAGCCTTTCACACCAGGAGCTATGTTTTTTTTTTCTTTGTTGATTTTTTTTCCACAGCAAGCAGAAAGATCCTGAGCTCTGGGTCGCTGCAGATGCATGCATCAGAACATTTGGTGGTGCTCATGCACTAAAAACTGGACACTGGAGCTTCACACTGCACACAATGTTCAGCCCGAGCCTGAAAAATCACTCCAAACGAAATGTCTGCAGTTCGCCTGACACTACACACAAAACCTACAATTAGTCAATGGTTTGAATAAAATCTCACTCAAACATTTAGTCGTCTCCCATCAACATTCTTTTGTCTGAATCCTGCAGCATTTACACTAACCCACGATAAATGACTCTTTCTTTTATCGCACTTGTATTTGTATTCAACTTTGCATTAATTACTTTTTTTTTAATAAATAAAAACTTAAGGGACTGTCAAACGATTACCATTATTTGAAATGATTAAGATTTGTACTGTAGTTAATGCATAAAAAACCAAAACAAATATTATGTCAATCATAATCATGTGCACGATATATGGGCAGAGGTAAATTTCTGCAATGTTCTTCTCACTCGTGCATTGTTTTTAGGATTCTATATTTTAAGGATTTATTAAAGTAAATCAAAACTAATCATGCAGATCTTTAATAAAAATGTATTACATTCAAAAATGCACATTTTGATATGACTATTTATGGTTTTGCTGCTGACCTTTCATGATTAAATTCCACAAGGGGAATTACTTTAGCTAAACGTTACATCTGTTACATTGTGCGTGTGTTTTTATATTATTATTGCTGAAATTATAGTCCTGAACTGTGTGTCTCATGCTTCTGAATGTGTTCAGGTCGCTGTGATTCTGCTCTCTGTTCTGCCTCACAAATATCAGCCGGTTGAAATAGACCATTCATCTGTGATTCGTTTCGCCTTTTTCACGCTGAGAAAGGGCCTTAAAAGATTACTATGTCGATTTGAAAATCTGCAGGATGTGTTTAAAAATAGGTCAATTGCACTCACAAGCAGCACTTTACACCAAAATTATGAATATTGTAAAAATTTTTGAATACTGAAATTGTGAAAAAAGTGTGACCCAACCTGTCCAGTCCAGCCCATCTGCCACACACGGCCGGAGCGCTGTTTAAACCCACCAAGAATTTACTTCAACTTCTTTTGTGTGGCTGTGGAAGACTGGAAGCGGTTCAGCTTAAACATTTAGAAATCAAATCAAATAAAACACGTCTGGCACGTCTGATCAGAATATTCTCATGTACAAACAAATGCATGTCTGGCAATAATAATAATGACAATACAAACATTTTTAGAGTACAACCGAGTCCAGTTATTTGCCCTTTGTAATTGCCCGGTGTTTGGTTTGCCACAGTCTGACTCATCTGTGTCCAGCATGTCCAGATAGCAGGTCTGTTTCTGTCATGTTGAGGATACTTTCACCAGCGAGCATTTTCGACATCTGGCTTCCTTCTTTCACTCTTTTCTTCCTCCTCAAACGGCCCTTCAGCGTCTCGCTCATCTTGAGCTAAATGACCCCATCGGCCAGTGCCCTTTAAAACAATAAAGGAGCAGAGCACAAAAAAATAATATATACATACATATCCGCATGAACATACTCTTCTGTTCGTCAGTACAGTCTAGAATGTCTGAAGGTGTGATGAACCGTGTTGTGATCAAAAGCTGGCGATTGACTTTTTGATGCAAGACGCACTAAAATTTTCGAAGGCTCTCGTGTTTTGATTTGGAGAGGAATAGCACAGAAGAGACTTCAAGCTGCTGGAAAAACACACACACATTTTGATTTATTTCCCTTTCTGTATGGCACATATTATAAGCGATGCGCTCTCAGAAGAGTGTGAATTGTTTAAAACGGCGTGGGGAGCGCCGGCTATTCTTCTATGTTGTGCCGTCGAGGGCCGAGCTAAAATGAGAGTTGTTGCTAAATACTGAGAGACAATTAAATGATTAAAGCTGCCACTGTACATGAGAAAGTCAATAATTTAAAGCGAGCTCCCCTTTGTTTCATTTTCAGCTTATTGATCGTAGCAAATATTAGCTCTTGTATCATTTCCCCATAATCCTTGTGAAAGCCTGACCTTGGAATGGCAGCCTGCGGCGTCGGGTTCCCCCCGTGAGAGAGGAGAACCAGAGCAATCACACGCCGCGTGATCAGAGCACAGTTCTTCAGGGCATGCTTCATGTCCCACATCTCCCCATAACCGTTATTTGTTTCATAAGCCTTCGCTCTCATCCTACATACTTCAAATGGATGTCTTCATTCTATTTCAGGGGATGCGGCGGATTACATAAAGGATGGTCTTGTGTCCTCATATTCACAACACTGCCATTAGTAGGAACCGAAGCAGTTTCGCTAGTGAACGTCTCTAAACTCTCAAAACAGTTACCTTCACTGCAATTAAGGCGTAAACGTGCAGTTTGCTGTCAAGAAAAGAAAAAGAAGAAGATATTTTTAAGAGACTCATTGACCTTGACATTCAATCACACGTGTTTTTTTCTGATATTGTAATGATATAGTTGTTTTTTTTTTATCAAATTTTATTATTATTACAGCAAAGAAAAGCAGTGAAGCAGTTCAAAATATTCTATCATTGTTTATTCAATATCAAGAATATTTCTCGTTTGCGTTACAAATTTTTCTTTCACTCACTCTCCACCCCAAGAATGAATAATACACAAAAGAGAAACAATAACAATGATAATAATAATAAATATACGCTAAAAAATCTGAGGTATCCGTACATATAAAAAAAGTATAATATGTTGTATCATCTCATGAGTAATCATAACAACAGTTTTCATCCATATGCATTATACTATTTACTTATTTGTGGTTATAGCTTTTAAGTTTATGATGATTTATAATGCACAATGCATTCACTTAATTATAAGACTATTAGTCTCGTATCTTGCTATTGTTGACTCGTTACTTTGCTTAAAGCAGACAAAGAACACTTATAACATAACCATTTTCCTTAAACAGCCGTGAGATCAGATATCGGATCAAATGAATATGTAATATGACACATTTGATTTTTAAACTATATTTATAGTAATATCAGTAAGATATTGTACAGATCGTAAATAAATATAGATATGAGACTTTATTCATATAAATAAATGTAGTGGATAATTTAACATGGTGGTTTATTGCATGTTATAAAGAACATAGTACTCATTAAAGTTATAACCACAAATAAGTAAGTTTTATAACACAGACTATATATATATATGTAATATGCATTCATTATAATGCCTTAAGAATACCCTTATAATGCATGACAATTACAGTCTGGATGATAGTGTCTGATTTTCTTCCTGTACACCTTCAGACAAAATATTAAAAACCATAGCTGTCCAAAAATCAGATGTTCTGTGGCAAAATTATGTATCTTTTATAAGAGAGTTGTCAAGCTTTTTTTTTCCCCAAGACAGAAATCATATTTTTTAGTTATTCTTTTATGTTTTAACTACTCCTACAATTCAGAAAATGAATAATTGCCTCATTTTTGTATCAACAGATTTGGAAAATAAAGGTCATGCTCAGTAAGTTATACAATTAATAAGTTAAATATAAATATCCTAAGTCGCTTCTTTGTCGTCCAGCTCCTACCACACACACAAGTGCCACTTATGGAGCAATCGGCGGGAGTGAAAAGCCCGTTAGCAAAAATCTTGTTCGAGAGGTCCAGGACATAGGAACACATTCCTGTGGGGCGAAAAAAATTTAGATAAATTGGGTCAGCGTGAACTTTCACTTCCGGTCCCTTTTGCTTGACATGTTTACAAGCACTGCAACTAAACATTATTACTTACCTGCAGCATTGAGCATGGTCACCCGAGAGATGCCCAGCTCATCAAACAAACTGTCAGAAGAGCCTACAGACGTTATTTAAAGCTTAATAGATATTTCACTGTCACCAGTTCAAAGGCTTAGATTCAATTGACCTAAGCCCAGCGCGCGGTTTGGCAGAAATCCGGAGGAAGAGATTCTAAGCGAATTTATCATCATGCTTCTGGAGAGCCGGCCGTAGCTGCAGGAGAGTGTGAGGGGGCACAAGAGTTTGAGACGGCTCTTACCCACAATCCCCCCTGGCCACAGGGCCAATTTAGCATTCTCCTCCGTCCGAGGAGGAGGGGATTAGAGGGAGCCGAGGAGAAACATTCCTCTCTAAATGAACTTACCTGCGTGTAAAGCACGCCGGATTGTATTAGTAAGATAAACGACTGAAGAAATAAATTAGAACTTTTATCTGAAATCGTTTGTGACATTTGGCACTTTGCCGCTCTCAGCAGCCAGCAAGAGAGTGGAAGCGAATGTTTTACCAGCATCAGAAAGGAACGGCTGGTGTTTAAGCATGCGCGTATAATGACTTTTTCGTGTCATACTAATCTAACACGCCATCTACAGATGTCTTTATTACCGCAACAGGCATTTAATGCAATTTGAACTCTTCCTCGAGTTTAAACGCGTTCTGTTGCGCACCTGCGCTATAATACACAGCGTTATCAACTTACTCACGGCCACGTGCATTAGCATACATTCAAACGCTGGATCTCCCCAAATGATATTATAATCATCACGGACAGATCCTCCTCGAATGCTTGGCTGACAGGGGATGGTCTGTTTCAGAGACTCACAATTCTGTGACAGAGCCGGAGGAGACGACCGTCATTAACACGGCCAGCGCTAATCAGCTACAGGTCTACCCTACGAACCCACAGAGTTAGATCCAATCCATATTTGTTTCCCTCTCGATGTCTGTGTATTGATCAGGATTCTGTTTCAGGGTGATCGATCACAGGCAGAGAGTGCCCGGCGGTTACTGTAAATAAAGCGAAAATGTATTGTGATAAAAAATGCAGTTATCTCTCAGTGAATTTGGATTGTAAATGCTAACTGTCACAAAATTATAACATTGGCAGCAGTCCTTCATTATGCCTGATTTCAAACATTTTCAAATTCTTGAATAATCAAAGCACCAAAACTGTGCCTAGATTCAAATGAGTTTTCTTCCTTCTTTATCACACTCTGAACCTAGATATATGAATCTAGTTAGCCACCAGTCACGGACGCTTTTGACGCTTTGAAATCCAATCGCAGGAGCCGCGCTTGAGTTACTAGAAGGTGTAAAGCAGTATATATGCATCGTCTTGATTGCATCACTCGGAGTGATTACTAGGCTGTTAACAGTTAACTGCAAGTTGGGGTTGAAATCGATTAAAATATGTGACGATTTTCGGTTAAATCGGTTGAGATGCTAAACAAATCGTGATTCATTTAGGGCTAGGAGATCGATACCTGAAATGTTGTGTCTGAGGGGAACTTACTGTCTTTAGAAAAATTTAGATGGTATTTTTTCTGTTCATCTTGCCCCTGTATAATGCATATTAAAGTTCCATAAGTGCAGCGCTGCTTTGTTATACAGGGTAACCAAGGAAACGCTTTAAGCTCCACCTGCTGAGTGTTCATAAGTGCTTTGTTTACAGCGGTAACCAAGGAACGCTTAAGCTCCACTGCGCCAGTGTTCACTAAGTGCCCTTTGTTTACAGCCAAGGCGTAACCAAGGAAAACGCTTTTAAGCTCCACTGCTGCTGCAGTGTTCCACAAGTGCGGTGTTTTACAGCCGGTAACCAAGGAAGACGCTTTAAGCTCCAACTGCTGCAGTGTTCAAAATTGCTGTGTTTACAGCGGAACAAAGGAGGAAACGCTTTTTAAGCTCCAACCTGCTGCAGTGTCACAAGTGCTTGTTTACAGCGGTAACCCAAGCGAAACCGCTTTAAGCGTCCACCTCTGGCAGAGAGGAAATCGCGCGTCGCGTTCAGTCCTCCTCGTCGGCTGTTTCTGTTTCTGCTTCATGCAAATAGTTTTTAATGTACCTCGTTTCCACAAAACTGAAGTCAAACCCATTCTGTTTTTGCTTTAAATTTAAAGTTATACAATCTAATTGATGATTAAAAACATGCTCATGTTGCATGTACGGCAGCATCTTTGTTATGGATCATGATTAAAATGCAGGAGTGGTTGCCTCTCACTTTTACAATGGCAAGAGCACAGACCAAGATTTATTTTATTTGTGTTACTTATTTTTTAAATTTCAATTGATTTTGTCTTAATTTTACATTTACACCATTACATTATTTAGATTTAGTCATTTAGCAGACTGCTTTAACCCAAAGTCGACTTACACATTGAGGACAAACAGAAAGCAATCAAAACCAACAAAGAACGTGATCAAGTGCTATTTGTATAGGATTATAGTTTTACTTTAATTTCACAAAGAACATGCAGCAGTTTTGTCCAAGCAATATAAGGCACATTTAATTATCATTTGTCTTAAATCATCATTTGGTAAAAACCCAAAGAAAATAATCGAGTTGAGTGAATGTTACCATTCCTCAGTGATGACTAGAATGCCATCTCCTCTGCTCTTGAGTCGTGATAAACAAACTTACAACTTCACAGGCGTTTTTACTTAACCATTAGACATTGTATATAACGGATAATGCAACTGCCACACGATTAACACCTATAGGGGCAAAGTATGGAATTGGCACGCCACACATACAAAACGACCTTGCACTGTCAGTACCTCGTAATCTAGGTGAAAAAATAAGAAGAAAAACAAGCCCGAAGCCCTAAAAGCATTAACGATCTCCTCGAGTCGACTCGTACAAGATGCTCTATCGAACCTTATTCTCTCAGAAGCTCTTCTCTCTTTGATTTTTGGCTTGGTTGCCTCATGCTGGGTTTGTTCTGCACTGGCATCTGTCAGTATCTTCTCTCGAGGTAAGCCAACCTCATCAGTGAGAGATTCCATCTAAAAAAGAAAAGCAATTCAATTAACTCGAATATTTTTAAACAGACAGAGAACACTAGAAGCCTAGGACGTTCAACTGGGGATGAGTGACACAATCAATAACGGCAGAGAGAATAATTAATTTCCAGGTTTGCCTAGTAGAGCCGCGCGTTGTCCGGAGCAGGACCTTCTTTCTTCTCCAAGTCTTCATACCGCTGATCTGTGGCTCGTCTCAGTGTTCTGGCAGATCTATAGTCTGCATCTGAGATCCTCCACCAGCTGCCTCTTCATCGTCACATCCCTCTCTAAAACACCAACCCTGCACATAAACATCAGGGGTTTTCTGTGTTTTACTTCGAGGAAATGTCTCCTTTGTCACGTTAAAAAATTAACAAATGGAAATGAATGAGGTAAACAGAGAAAAACAAATCAAGTGGCAGCAGTATTGTAACCAGATTCCTCCTAAAAGAGTTTAAGCATCGACTACAATCTCTGGCATATAAAGAGTTTGGAATATTGTTAACATTTGAAGTCCGCTGTACACACTGCGCTCCTTGACCAGAAGCTGCTAGTAATGATGAGCAAGGTCCTTTTTAAATAAATATCCTCAAATTGTGCAGCGAGAGAGTGCCCTGAAGCAAACATGGGCACTGAATAAATGTAGAGAGCTTTCTTATTGGAGTGACATTAATTTAAATAAGGCTGGGTGGCCTGGGGAAATGGAGTCAGGTTACTTAACACCGTTAATGAGAAAAAGCCATATTGTGGCGTTCCGCTGTAGAGTGGACAGAGCCTTTTCTCCCTGTTTAACCTGTCAGCCACGCTTCGCTCGTCCTCACCCCACTTTCACCTCCGGCATCCTTCCCAAAGCTCCAGGGGAGCAAATGGCAATTTAGATCTATAACATTTATTTTAGCGGTAAGCTCGGCTAAAAAGAACGCGGACGGTTGATACCGATGACTTAGAGTGAGCTCTCTAAACGCGCTCGAGCGCTGTTCTTGGCATGTGTCTCTTCTGTGCCTATTCTCTAATTTCGATGAATTTTAGATGCGTAATACAGTTTGTAAGTGCTCTTCTTTGCTAGATCACGGATGCGCAGTTTGCAGTAGAAAACCAAAGGAGAAGATACATTGATGATATGTAAAGACCACAGGCGGCACATAACGGCAGCCTTTAATGACTACGGCAGAGACTGCTGCGCCCCGGATATTGACTCAAGGACAGGCAGCATGCTTTGAAATTCACTTTTTTTTGTGAAGGCAGTGCAGCAGATTGTATTTTTTACAGCGTCCTAGACGGTATTTCTTTAAAACAAGCTGCGTGGCGTAAGGCGGCTTCTGATTCACATGTTTTTCACAGAATAGCCCTGAGTTTTAGCCGTCTGATGGACACACGCTGCCACACCACACACACACACACACACACACACACACACCAACCACACTACAAACATAACAAACAAACCCACAACACAACACACACACACACACACACACACCACACCCAACCACACCAACACACTAACAAACACTAAACAAACCAACACACACACACACACACACACTACACACAAACCACACACACAACACACACACAACACTTAACAAACACTAACAAAAAACACACACAACACACACACACACACACACACACACAAACTATCTAAATGGGGATATTCCATAGGCGTAATGGTTTTTATACTGTACAAACTGTATTTTCTATTGCCCTACACCTAACTCTACCCCTTACAGGAAAGTTTCTGCATTTTTACAATTAAAAAAAAAAAAAAACTTTGCTTACTGCAAAAAAATAATACAATTGCAAAAAAATGCAGGATTTGCCTTAATGGCAGATGTTTTTCAAGCAAAGCCTCACTAAATGTGTTATGTATTAAAGCAGCCATTTTTCCCCACTGAGACATCTCGAAACGAGTGACGGGGACAGACAGAAAGAAAGGAAGGAAGTAAAAAGGACAGGGAGGAGGCAAGTGACTGTCAGACGTCTTATGACACGGGCAGGAAATGACACGTCCTCTCACTGTCTCTATCCACAGCCAGCTTCACGGGTCTGGAGATCTAGAGACGCTGCTGGAGTCGGCCGCACGGTGGAATCAGACGCTGCCCACGTGACCCGCAGCACAGGAAAGAGAAAGACTGCAGAAGGGTGAAAGAGAGCATTTACCTCTGGTGCAGCTCCTTCAGCGTCTGATCTCTTTCATCTAACTGAGCCCTCAGGCTCTTGTTAGCAGCCCAGTGTTTGCTCATCTCACTCCCGGCGTTCTGCGGAGAGAAAGAGTCGCACATTTATCCCATCATCTGAGACTCATCCGTCGGATGCTAGATGAGGATCACATCTGTTTCACGCAAATCTACACATGTCCTGTGCTCCTTGGGGTCAGATGGTCTCCACTATGTGAGGCGCATCCCTTTTTTTGGGCCAGAGTCTAACTGAGTGGAGAGAGTATGCATTATGTTTCTCCTTTCATGAAGCTCCTGGAAATGCTAACGGTCTCATAGACTATTCTGTGTTTAACCACAAAGTACATAAACTTCGTTTCCTCATCAAAATCGGCAGAAAAAGTTAAAAATATTTACACTAGTGGTGATATACTTGGAAGTCTTTGAGCAGAAAGAATACCTGTACCGAATTTATGTGTAAAGTATGTTTATCTACATTTGAAGAAAAAAAAGTTTAGCCAGGTTATCCTAGTTCGCCAAATAGGGAAAGCACCTTTTCTGTCTTCTCTTTAGTTAGCAGAAAAGAACTAAAATAAATATAAATAAACATTTTTCTGCGAACACCCACAGTAAGCATTTTGTCTTTGATAGATCAGAATATGGTTAGATAGTGCCTGACCTCTTTTTTTATGAAAGGTTTAAATACAGGTAAGGTTTTGGTCAAATGGAGTAAACTACATGAAAATTCATAATTCATAATTTGTCAAAACAAACAAACAACAAATCCATCATGTTTGGCAATAATTTTGATATTTTTCTGTTAAACTATCAAGACATGTACCAGTCAATATATTCTCAAAGCAAGAAAAACATGAAATCGTTTTGTTTAATGCCATTTCTTCTGTCAAAATGTTAACAGAAATATAACTTTCGCATTGGTCTCTCATTAATGAGAATGACAATTGCATTCCTTCTGGGGTCTGCACCGTGTGTCTTCATCACTGAATCTTCTCTCGTCAGAGGTGTTGCAGACGGGGTGAGATTTGATATACCGTTAGCAGGGTCTAGCATTACTTACGCCCTTCTATCTTTCTGCCGCGTTTGCTCTGTTTTACCTGTGGCACATGTGTTTCCTCCGCGTGTGAATGCGGGGGTATCCCCAATTCTGGAAAGCCCTGACCTACAGCTCGAGTTTGTAGGATGCCAGTTTATTCTGAGCAGGTGAAATGATGGGATATTTGATGTGCAACCTCGGCCCTTTATCTTTTGAAAGAAACGGGGGACGCGTTTATGTTAGCACACAACCTGACTGCACATACCACAAACTCAACACACACCTCGCTGTCTCCTCGACATGAACTCGACCACCGAGACCTATATCAACAACTTAAAGAGCCGTGCCGCAGCATCCCATATTTCAATTTGCTGATATTATAGACCAAAAACTTCAAAGGCATAAAAAAGTAGAAAAAGGACAGAGAAAAAATTAAGGGGAAGGTGAAAACATACTTCAAAATGGAGAAACTCAAACTTTTATATTTCAACGCGGGGGTTGGAACTTTTGTTTTGCAGTTTGAGCTGTTTTGTTTGGTTTGTTCTGGCCATCAGATCCAGCAGCAGTCTCCACACGCTTCATTTATGAACATATAGAGCAGGGTTCTCCAAACTCGCTTCCTCCTGGAGAGCTAACTGGCCCTGCAGAACTTCAGCGCCAACCCTGCTTCCACACCTGTACTGTAATCATCAAGCAGCCCTGAACAACCTTTGGATTAGCTAAGCTTCCATGGTTGTGTGTTTCTCGATTGGAAACTGCTGAAAAACCTGATATAGACAGTCTCGATTCACATAACTACCACATAACACGAGGTCGACTCAGAGCGGTCACTCTCTCTTGTTCTTTCAGAGCCCATACACCCGAGTGTTTACAGTACCAGGGTAGCACCCGTCAACCCCTGATAGTATATATAGCCTCTGTGTAAAAATGACCATTTGTTAATAATTTTGATATTAACAAGTCCTCGTGATCACAACCCTTTTTCCTTTAAACAGGCTTTTTAAACATTATTTTATTGGCAAAATCCAGTTTTTTGACAACACACTGATGCCGATTAACG
Source organism: Cyprinus carpio (assembly GCF_018340385.1). NCBI lineage: Eukaryota > Metazoa > Chordata > Actinopteri > Cypriniformes > Cyprinidae > Cyprinus > Cyprinus carpio. Next base: position 3,248,917 of record NC_056572.1, read on the forward strand.
CGTAAATAAACCAACGTTAATAACACCAAAATACCCAACACACCACCAAAACACCAAAAAACACACACCCACCCAACACCCAACACCAACCACCATAACCCCCCCCCACCACCAACCAAACAAACATCAACACACAACAACACAAACACCACACACACAAAACCAACAACCCACCCCACAGACAACAACCCCGACCACAAACACACCCAAAACAAAAAAACATTTATATAACTTTTGTTAAAAAAAAAAAAAAAACAAAAACACCCACAACACCAACCAAACCCAACACCAACAACCACCCCCACCCAAACCAAAAACACCGGCACCACACATCCCACCACCCAAAACCCAACAACCCCCCCACCGACACCACAACCCCAACTACCCAACAGACAACACCCCCTAATACAGCAAACCATCCCAAACACAACCCAACACAACAACACTCCACCCCCCCCCACCTCAACACTAATGCTCTCAACTCACGCATGCCACTCGCATTATTTTTTCAACAATACCACAGCTCAGCACCAGTTAAACCCAACACGTTTGACATTGTTGCAAAATACCAAACATACTAGATACACCTGGCGATCCCCCCAAACATAATTTGTTCACACACCCACAAGCCTACTAAACCACAGTCCACACATTGACCCGCGTCCGCGACACAAGTAACAATACTAACAAAGTTAATACATAAGATTACACAACCAACCGACCCACACCCGACAGGAGCCACAGCCAGGAAAACCCCCACAAAAACACTAACAACCCTGGGGGTGGTCAGCACAGACCCCCACAACCAAATTGGTCCGGTTTAATAAACAAGAGCACCCCCAACGGATAGGGACCTGCAGTGGGAAAAAGAGGCCTCGTTGCAATACCAAATCACGTAGGGTGCGCCAAAACCCAACTAGCTCCAAGCCACTACCCCAACCTACACCAATCCCCGACCCCCAACCACACACTACTCACCACAACTCTACCACCCAACCCCCAAAAATCCAATGACCAACAGTCACCAGGTAGGATACACCATAAATATCAACTATACCTCCCAACCACCACGACAAGGCACAACAACTGACCAAACTAGTTTTCTTGGGTTACTTGTTAAGAATTAAGGATCATTTTATATAGCTCAACACCAACACCAGCAACTGCTGCCACAAACGCTGCTTTATCGGCATTAAGGCAAGATGACATTACAATGGAGACCAATCATGCCCAATATCAAATCTGTTTGAGGTCTTAACCCATAGAGGGGGCCATTTTAAAACACGTGCATGTTGCAATCGTGTGAGTTTCCTCGCCCACACTGTGTATCTCTGAAAAGCTGAGCAGCTAGGGCCAAGTGCCTCGCGCCCTAAAGAAACATCACAAGCATACACACACGTAACTGAAGACAACTAAGTCAATACACAACAAGAGTGCTGTTCGGAGAATGTCGCCGCGATAGTTTATGACAACAGTCATATGCAATTCATCAGGGGGGGCCTCGGTGGACCAAATACGTAATCATTTCTAACTAACTGCAAACCAAATCGGACGACAAGGGAATGCATCATGTGGAACTCTGTTCTTCCACTCTGAAAGACACACGATGGTTTGTTGGGGTACACAACACGGCACCACAGACACACACACAGCAAACCGCCCACACCCACCACACACTATCACAACACCACACACACAACACACACACAACACACACCAAGTCCATCTGCTGCCAATGACTGCCGCTAAGCAAGATTGGTAAATTGTTGTGCCCCCCTTCCTCAAATATTATGGAAGTAAAGAAAGAAAAAAAAAACTACTATAGGTTGTGCCCCCATTTTAATAAAATATAAATGTAATAAATAAATAAATTGTATTATTTACAAATTACAATTGTATCTCTATAGTTACCTATGGCTATGACTTTATTAATACAGTTGTCTGACTGATTTTATAGTCTCAAGCATTCAGAAATCACGCAAAAGAAAATTAAGCAGTTTTACTACGATAAAACCATGGTTTATTTTTGTAAGGGTTGTGATCTCCACATGTTTTTTGTTGAAGAAGTTACAGGGGCTGTGTCATCTATAGCACAAAGCAGGCCAAAAATAAAGATTAAATGAATATTTGAATTAAATGTTTGGCCAGTAGCCTAAACAAGGATTAGACTGTCCTGTAAGTGTAGCAGCAGCAATCACCAGGCCTTTGGTTCCCTTTGCAGACATTTGTAATAACATTTAATTTAATTGTTTATTTTGTATTAGCCTACATTATGTATTTTAACAGTGTTATTCACCTCATTATTCCCTTTTTTTCATATAATGCATTTTACACAAAAATCTTAATACTTTGTAATACTTTGTAAATTATTATTTGAAATAACAAAACCATGGTTAATTTGCGGTTACCATGGCTACAAGAATTATGATTTTTGTTTTTTTTTTCATGTTAAAACCATGACTAATTTTCATAAGGGAACATGGAACTCAGAGAGAATATTAGATGCGTTGGTGGTTTTTATTAGAGTGACCAGCCAAAGAAGTTTCACAGAATTATGAATGTGCCTGAAAATGATGCACGGGCTTCGTTTTCAACTTTTTTATTTTTTTTTCCTCTCTCTGCAGGATTGCTGATGTCTTTTCATGGGCATAGTTGTCCATCCATCAATTAAGGATCTTTGCTCAGCAGCAAACGTGAGGGTGGAGCGGTCCGCGCGTGGATTGGGAATGGCCTGTTAATTGTCTTTTTTTTTGGATCAAATGGATGGTACCCTCCTGGAGTTGGTGCCCTACGTAAACTGTGTACTCAGGAGCGATGGTACTGACACCCCCCCCCCACACACACACACCACTCATACACACACACACACACGGCACGCACGCACGCACGCACCGCACGCACCAACACCACACCACACACACACACACACACACCCAACAAACACTAACCCACTTGTGGAACATCTCAAACACCATTCATGCGACTGCTGATATCTGGTTTCTGTCCTTTGATTAGAGCATTTTCTATCTCTCTCACTCTCTGTTTAGGTTTGTGCTAATGAAAGACACGCCGGCAGCACACAGAGAGGCACTGATGGTGTTTCCAGTAATCTGAGGGTTTATAAATGACCCTACGCTGGAGGATCATGTGGCTTTCTGTCCACATCCAGACGCATCCTCTGGCCCTCCTTAAGCAGTCTTATACAGCACAGGATTTTAAACGCCTTGATGCCAAGGACCTCAAGAGAGACTCACTTCCTAAAATATAAAGGTATACATTTCACCAAACGTGTAAATATAAAAATATACATTTTTTTAAATCTAATTATATATATATATATTGTGAAAAATGAGAAGTGTGATATTATAAAGACAAATTTTTTTTAAAAAATATTATGTCATTTCAGATCATTTATATTGTCACTGTACTAAAGTAAAAAATTATGAAAACTGAAGATCATGAAGTAAGCTGTATAAGCATTTAGAATAAAAACGTAAGTTATTATTTATTAATCTTTAAACCAGGGATGTCAGAATGATAAATAATATAAAATTAGTATAATATAAAATAATCATTGTGCTACACATATTTAATTCATATCTATAATAAGTTAACACATGAGAGTCCTGGAAACGCACTTTAGTGAAATGCAGCAGTCTTTCTCTCAAACTGAGCGTGGGGCCCGAGAAGCCTTTGTTTGAGCGGTTGAGCAGACGGCTTCCACAGATCACTGATTTACCACCAGTCAGTCACCTGGAGCAGGTAAATTAAACCTGTCGTTTGTTAGAATCCAGTCACACTCGCCTCTCTCCCGGCAACTCGGACGAGATGCGGGAGGTTAGTTTGGCTTGAAGGCCACAGCCCTGGAAAGCCTCGTCAGAAGAGAAGTTCCAATCCTGAGGTAACTCACCCTTCCTAAAAGACGGCACACGACTACACCTGCAAATTACGCGATATTACAGGCGCTGCCTGTCAAACGGGCTGATAGGGAGAGCTTTCTGGCACACTGCGGATTAATCCCCAGCGCCGTGGATTAATCTGGAACGCCTGTGAGGTGTGATACAGCCTTCTTCAGCAGAAAGCTGACCTGAACAATGTCAACCTCGTCAAGTGCATCTCCTCTGTCAGGAGCTCAGATTCACAGAGCAGCACTTCTGTCACCTGCATGCACCATGCGCTCCATAAAATAAAAGCATGTTAATTCTTCATTTAAGAAAGGAAGGAGTGAGAAGCGAGGGAAAGTAGAAACGCAGCGGGAAGCTCCACAGCAAATACAGTGTGACTGACTGATGAAAGCGTCACCACTGTTGAGCACGTGTTCCACCTCTAGAGAGAAATCGGCACCCCTACCTAACACACACCACACACACAGACACACACACACACACACACACACGCTGGAGCAGATGTACTACCAGGTGCTGCTACAAAACAAACCACCAGCCGCAGCACACGTAGGGAAGTGAGAAGCCATTCAACTCATCTAATATAAGCATCACACAGTCTGCAATAAGACATCCATTCTCTGCTAATACTGCATATGACATCCGTGTGTGTGTGTGTGTGTGTGTGTGATCACTACACGAGCGCCGTGACACTTCAGCTCCACTACAGCAGCACTACTCTGCTTCTGCCTTTAACTGAACTTGGCCATTTATCACAGGAGCTTTGTCTTTTCTGCCTAGACAATATAATGAGAGAGAGAGAGAGAGAGAGAGAGAGAGAGAGAGAGAGAGAGAGAGAGAGAGAGAGACATTAAAATGAGCAAAATAAAGGATCGATAGCGGAGCACAAAGGGCACAGGGATCAATGTGAGATGAGAGCAGTGTGACACCCGACACGAACGCTAATACTGACCAAACACACATGCTGTAAAAAATAAAAAAACACACACACACACACACACACACACACAGAGAGACAAGAGAGAATTTGCAAATGAATAAAAATAATGTGCTTTATCTTACTGAGGAACTGATAGTAGAACTGTTCAACACTGATGCAATTTCTGCTACAATTACACAAGACACATTTTGTGAGATTATTATTATGCATACTGTTATAATGACATTCAGATTGCGAGTGTGGTTTCGCCTTTATGCGGCAGCTCGAGTAACTCACATTTTATACACAATATTGCATTACTTGGTCATTTTTTGCCGACAGTGTACCAGTAAAATATGTTCTAACAAAAAGTTAAAGCAGAATCAACTGTTGTGTGAAAGAGAGCAACACACAGTTGTGGTTTTTCATTTCTGAATGAATCTGTGTATTTGAACAAAGTCTGTGACGTTCTGATGACACACACAGTGTAACAATGTAACCTGCGGATCACTGATCTGCTTATTATCTGACAAAAGGCTATAGTCAAATATTTTCCATTTTTATCTGCCAACCGGTGTTGACCTACAGAGAATGAATATGAATGAATTTTCTGTTGTTTGAAGTTGTTTTTTCCTTTCATTTTTCTCTTCTTTTTCTATGCTTTGCACTGTAAGTCCATGATTATATGTTATAGAATATAATATGTTATCATACTGCTCTTTTTTAGTCTTTTTTCTATTTTCTATTCTATAGACATTTTGCAAAACTGGTGCAGTGGAGACAGAGCTCTGTTGGAGCAAGAGTAAAAAACAAAAAATAACAAAACAGCAGAATCAACCATTGCATGTCACTGAGTAACTAGTTGTTTTTTCGTTTCTGAATCATTGTATTTTAACAAACCGGTTGAGTCAATTATTCAATGACTCTCTCATAATAATAAAATGACAACTGGAGAGACCTGTGGGACAGCGTCAGGGACGAATACACAGCACCGCTGCACAGAATAAGAATCTGGAATGCTTCAGATGCAAAAAAAAGTGAGTTGAAGAGTCCCAGAGCTGTAGAAGATTTCCTTGGTTTCCAAACTACTGTTTTAACACTCCAGATAAAGATGCTTAACACTCCATGCACTGGTTCTGTTTGGACAACAGATATAATAACACTGACAATCATCAGAATGACAAAATCTAAACGAAGAAACACTATATTTGCAGAGGGCATCTCTACACATTTATGACGTTATTCTGTAACTAAAGTGTCCATGAGACGCATTCAGCTCAACATGGTTGATCATCCTAACGTAGACTAAACTAGCTTTTACTAGACTACTGATATCTCAAGTGAATGATTTATATTTAACATGTCAAAAGTACTTCCCATTTATTTAGGTGTTAGGGTTTTTTTTTTGTGGACAAAATTGCTCTCTCTTATTTCCCCCACAGAACATCTGGAGGAGTGTTTTACTCTAATACTTCAATCTAGAATAACAGGCAGAGCACACAGCGAGGTGAACTCATGAATATTCACATCCACAGGCGCAGAGCTGCTGTTAAACCCCCTGAACTCCAGCTGATGGTGTGAGCCAGGCCTGCAGGGTTTTACCACGGTAAGATCAACATGTACCTCACTGCCTCCTCTCTGTTTATCTGCTGCACTTTCTCAGGCCCATACATCCAGAGTCACCCCAAAAACACCACCCAAACATTATGAGACATCTAGACAACTAATCTTTCCGTCAGTACTAGTGCTGGGAAAAATAACATTTTATATTTAGTGATAGTTCCTGTTTAACCCATTACAAGTAATTAATGAAATGAATGACCATCTGTTTTTTTATTTTTTATTTATTTAGTTATTTTTATTATTCCTAAAGTAGTTATTCTATTATCCTGCATATCCTTTAGTTAACGTTATAGTATCTTCAGATATTTTAATTAAATTACTTAAAGCTGTTACCATATTTTTAAAGTTCTGTAATTGTTAATAAATGATAAATAAAAACAATCTGATCATTTGCAATTTAGGCCTGGCTTTCAATTATACTTTGCTTATTTGTGGCTGAACTGCACTCTGTAGATTTTACATATAGTGGCCTTCATTTCATATTTACATATTAAACAAATAAATATATGTCTATGTTGTTGTTTTGTTGTGTTGAAGTCTTTTTTTTCCACATCAATTTGGAGATTCAATTTATATTTATATGGTCAGGATTACAAAATAATGGCCAGGTGCAAGTTATTATGATTAATTACAAAAACACAAGAAGTCGATCTACTGTCAGTCCTGAAGCAGATAATGTGTGAACTGCTTTAACAGACTGTTTGAGGACTGTTTGAGGTGAGCTGAGCAGGAGTGTCTGCTTCCTCTCCTGGTGTTTTCTTCACTCTACAGAATTCAGAAGTCGGTCTGTTGATGTAAAGTTCTCTTACAGAAAAACATTCTTACACAAGCCAAAGAGGGGGGAAAAGACAAAAATCTGAAATGAACATGGACTACACACACAGTCATGTTCACTACACTACTGTGATTTTCATCAGCTAATCAGACAAGAGAATCAAATCTGGACACTGCAGCTCTGGCCAATTAAAGCATGTGATCACACTGCAGGGCAGCAGGGGGCAGCGAGAGGGGCACTCAACCCACTGCCCTCTCACCACCACATTAATAATGCAGCATTCAGAGTCCAACAAACAAACAATCATGTATCACACACACACACACGCGCACGCACGCACACACACACTCACACACACACACACACACACACACACACACACACACACACACATGTTAGCAATATTAACTAACAACATGTAATTTTACTATAGGGTTATGGTTAACACACTGTACTAGTAAGTACATATATAACTAGGGCAACAAAAATCAAGTGTCTTGTAATGGCATTATTGCTGTTTGATGCAATTGGGTGCGAGAAATGACACAACCTTGTCACTAGTGAATCTGTTGACTGTATACTCAACATACTGACATGTAGTGAAATAACACACTATTTCCATTTTAGCAAAAAACATAATTCTGAAATAACGGAGTACTACATAAGCACTAAAAGTCATTTTTGTGTAACAACCTTAGTTTTTCTGGAGCTCGATGGGCTAGCAGAACATCAACTTTCCCGGCTGTCATAGAACTGCTGACTTCTTGTGTGGATAATGGTATCTTATTGCACCAAGATAGACAACTGGAGACTATTCCATCGCATGCATTGAGAGTGTTAATTAGCAGAAAAACTTCAAACACCCGCGTGTAACTCAAAACCCTCTCACACGAGAGACCAGATCTGGAAAGGTTCACAGCATGTTAGGAGTGGCACATTTGGATGAAATAAATTGAACTGGTCTCACTGGAAATCATCCTACATCCGTCATGCCATAACCCCCTGGATGCAGAAGGTAACATAAAACTTTCCATGAAATAATTACTGAGGATTTTGCAGGAAAACAATTGTTTTTTGTTGTTTTAAACCAGCTTGAGGACATATGGTAGGAGGACGACAGAAGCGGTGCAAAATGTTATCCTGCTCAATTAGAAGCAAGTATAGGACGAGGAGGAGAGAAGGGAACCACGAGCTGTCCGGGAACAACTCGATCGATTGGCCAGGGATCGCCTGGGACGCCTCCCCCGTCAGGGATTGAATACGCAATAGGAATCACAAAATGAAATTAACCTGCCAAACTGTCAATTTCGGGGCTACATGACGTCGGGACAAAATGGCGAGGGCATTCGTTTACAGCGGCTGCCGCCGCCGGTCAGGATCCGCGCACGAAGAGCCTGGCTCTTGTTCAAATCGGCTGCTCATAGGTGGCTAATTCTACATGCAAATTTTCAGTCAATAAGCTCATACGCAAAGACCTCCCAGGATAATTCAAAGGATCTGATTTTTTTCCTCTTCTGCCCCCCTCGTCTTGCCTCTTTTTTTCTCTTTTGAATACCAACTAGAGACCGAAGCTGGGATTCAATCAGCCGTTTGCTTGTGTTTTTTGCATATGCGTAGCCGTCCCTACAGTCCAGAAAAATACTGAGGACGTGTGAGAGAGGAAAAGCGGGATGAGAGACACGAGAGTATGGAGACCAAGCGTAGTGAAAGAGAGGGGGAAGAAACCTGTCTGCGCTCATGTCCTCCCAGTCGTCCTTGGTGACTGGTCCATGGCACTGCAGCACGTTCAAGCCGCACACAGTCTCCCACTGGAAGCCTACTCCGGACTGATCCTGTGGTTTAGCCCCGAAGAGCCGGCTTTAGCTTGTTGAGACGCACCTATCAGTGGAAAAATGGAATCTCGCTCTGTCACAAAGTGACGCCACACGATTCCTGGCAGGAGACGTTGACAGTTTGTGTCTGGCATGGCCAGCAGCTTCTCGTGGCCTACTTCGCCCTTCTCTCAAAGCTTCCTCTCTGGCGCAGTCCTCTTTTTGCCCGCCTCCTTCCATTCCTTCAGAAGCCCAACTCTGTGCTGCAGGATTCTGTCCCAGGCTCCCCAGCCCACGCCAGCGCCGTTGCTCTTCTCGCCAAGCGCAAGAATCTCGCTCTCCAGAGAGACCCTTTCGACACTGTAAACGCTCTCTCTCTGTGGGAGCACGAGCACAGTTAATTATCACCTCATCGTTCGTGATTTGCGCTTTAAACATCTCAACCTTGGCCTTTACGGAGAGGGAGGCTCTGTTCTGGGGCAGGCGAGCAAGCACTCTGTGATTCCCCCCAAATTTGTACTCAATCATCCATGGCTAACAATAAAAGACCCTCCCCCATTTAAGGCAGCTTGGTCCAATCCTGGTGGAGGGTGTGAAAGAGAGGAGGGATGCCTGCTGGGGTGTATTTGCCCCCAGGCAAAATCACTGCCCTTTTAATTTAGCACTCTCGCACCGCGCTCCGACCGCGACGCCGCACCACCTTTCAAACACACATTAGGCCCCTTTACGGCTGGCTGACAACCACTACACTCGCCCTCGCCCCCCTCCCACAACTCCATCAAAAAATTATTTCATTTTAATTGCGTTTGCAAGAGCACATAAAACAGCAGTCTGCCCCTGTGGGTTATTAAGTTTAACATGGTGCTTGTCAATTCGGTAATAAAGGCGATGACAGCCCCCATTACACGACCATATGGCAGCTGCTGGCACCACTCACAATGCCATCATCTGCTCCGAATTATTCCACAAAACCATTTCATTCCTCTGCTCAGAACGCGCTCCCCCTCAGTCCTCAGCAGCCCCCTCCAGCAAGAACAAGCTAAATGTTGCTTTAGGGGAAGTCAAGTGCTTTCGAATAGAGCGTGAGCTTGATTTGCTCAGGCTAAATACTAATGACAAATGATTTGCTTGTGTGTTAAATGAGTGACGGGCGCCCGCTGTCAAAACACCAGCGGAGCCAGCAAATGCAAACAGAGTCGTTTTAGTTTCATCCAAATGAGTCTTCAGGGTGTTTCAGGGCTTAAATCAGCGATCCATATCACAGGAAGACAGGTGGTTCTTACTGCTGCTGTACTTTAGCACATTAGAGGTTGTTTTTTGTTTTTGTATTTTGCATGACCTCCATCCAGTTTCAGACCACCGAGCTCTGCATTTAACCTACTTGCATTGGTTTTCAACAGTTATGCACTGGAATTAAAATTCTTGCCCAAAACCAACATTTTAAATTATACTTTAAAATCACTAAAACAATTTTTTTATTTTTTACAGTTTTTGGATTGCACTTGTTCCTCCTTCAGGTGGCGTTACTACCAAGCGCCTGACAACATTTACATGAATAGTTGTAATAGATTTACTTTCGGCCAATATACACACATTTTTTATCCTGTAAAGGGCTTAGGAAAACTCAAGAGGACATGTGTGTATTTTTTCATTTCTAAAGGAAAGGTGGTGTTTTCGGGGTGTAGTGCTCAAGCACGCGGTAAATGCTCTTGGATTCATGGACTTTCATGCGTTTTGCAAAACAATCTGTGCCAAATTTTGGTGTATCCCCATTTTTCGCATCAATAAACTAGTTGTTTCATTGGCATCTTAACACTTTATAATGTTTATGCTTGTTAAGTGGTGATGTTTTTATAAGAAATATTTTTTCTGTGTTCAGTAAAGAATAGGAAAACAGCAGTTTATGAGCACTGTGTCTTCATATCACACAAAAACTCTCAGTGTACACTTCTATACTTCAAGCTCCACAGCATCCCAACACCAATATTTTAATGATTCATAAAAGCTACATCACTGTCTGGCAATCTGATTAGGCTTGGGAGATAAAGGGTCACCATTTTTTCTGTAGCATGTACGGCACACCATACTAACATAGTTGTTTCGTTTCTTTGCTTTTGTGTGACGTCAGACATAAAGCATTAGTTCAAAACCCAAAATGAAGAAATCCTGTCATTATTTACTAATCTTGTAACAAAACACTATTGACAGTCAGTGGCTGTGTTTTGGATACCAACATCTGTCAGATTATCTTCTTTTGTGTTTAACAGCTGAAAAGAGATACTCACAGAGGTTTGGAACAACTTGAATTTTTCATTTTTGGGTGAAACACCCCACTTTAACACAGCAGACTGCTTTTATTCAGTAAATCCTGACGGACTAACAACATGTTTATACTTCCATTTATTAATCTGTGCTAATGCTAATCTACAGTATACATATGCTAATTGACCTCTGGTATACCACACTTTAAATTGTACACATTTAAACTAGTTTTATGAACTAACAATGTACATAGATGGCCTAGATTATAAAATGCTCATTAAGTTTGTGTTTGCATGCACAGTTTTGATTGATGGGTTTTTATGCAGTCATTCACCTGGTGTATGACTGACAATTATATCGTTTCAATATTTGAAAGATTCATGGAGACGTGACATAACACATCTGTCTTGTGGAGGACAAATTATCACTTTAGTTTGAATTAAAACGGAATTTTGAAAGACACAAGTGTTTATGATAGTTATGCATTAACTAATGTTACTGTTACCTCTGACTTCTTCTACATTTTATGTCTGCAAATAATAGTATGTGGTTCTGCGCATGATGCAAGGAACTGACCTTCACATTAACTCAGCTAAAGGCTGATTCCATTAAATAAAATAAAGAAATTATAACTAGCAGACAGCCAGTGTTAGACTGGTAGACCTTCTTAAAAGTCTGTTGCCGCCTCCGTCTTGATGCGGGGGGTCTGCTCCTCCTCCTCCTGGAACAGAAGCTCGCTGCTGAAAGAATAACACCCCATACTGTCACCCTGACAGCCACTTTCCCTGTTCAAATCAATTATCATTAATGACACATCATTTCTCGTCTTTTTCAAAGCTCCATTCAGCTGATTGAGCTCATAAAGAGGCTTTTTTATAGACCCATAACCACAAATCAAACCCTCTGACCTGAAGCAATCGCACAGGTTACTGTAGAGTAATACAGATTAACTCTGATGGTGATTCTCCATGTACTGCACGATGGAGTCTGTGTTCTCGACTTCACGGCAGGAACATTGTTGCTATGCTTGTTTAAAGATGGGGAAAATAAACACATTTGCAGAGCAGACATTTCTGCCGCCCTCGGGTTAATAAAAGTTTCATGGTGAATGTGGATGCTTATTTGTCGAATGAGAATGTTGTGAAATATTTACAGTCAGTTTTTTTTTTTTTTTTTTTTTCTCCTGAGCTGACCTTTGGACAGTAAGAAGAATAATAATAATAAAAACAACTATTCACCTATTCACTTTTTGTGCATGCTCTCTCTCTCTCTCTCTCTCTTCTCTCTCACACACAATACACACACACACACACCAAACACACACACAACACACTCACCTCACTCGTACCTGTCATACTGTGCTGCTAACATAACATGGAAAAAATAACATTTAAAAAACATTTTAACAAATAACAATTCCCAATAACATGGAAAAAAATATATAATTTTAATTAAAAATGTATATTTTTTTTATTATTATCTGCTTTTATTTATTATTATGATCTGCTCAATTTCACAAACACAAAAGTTCCAATCAAAGCCCACAGCAGAATTGTTGCTTTCCGCCACCATCTGGAGGATTTAGTTTTTAACAATATTTATAGTTTAGTTTATAATATTTATACTTTAATATAGTTTTAGAGTATTATTTAATTTTTTTCATACCCATTTTATTATCATTATTTTTCATCAAACCCTAAAGCTGAAAAACATTCAAATAAATAGAATATATGTGCTGGGTTCTGTGTGGCTGTATGCAGCAGGCACAATGCAAACTAAAAAAATACAGAATAGCCAAACACTGTGTGGTAATAAAACTGGTCTTTAAAATAACTACCACTTCCTCACGTCACAGGCATTGGTTTAGGTAGGAATGCTACCAACTTTTCTGCCAACTTTCAGAAATGTCCCTACCAAGATTTGGCCAATTTTTCCCCAAAGAAGGGTGTCTATACACTAGAGATCGCTCTGCTGGAGCGTTTGAAACGGATAGGAATGTACAAGCTCTTTCTGAGGCTGCAAAGAGCCATGTGAGTTTGAAATCAGTTGGGGAATACAGCAAATTGGATTTTCCGAAAAGCACATCTGGACCCACCTCTCTCAAATTCTCAAGGGTTAATGGTCATGTCATAATTTTATTTCGTGATTTCACTGGAACAGGAAGCGGATGAAAGATGAAAGTGTGTGGAAGAGCACCATGACCCCTGAGCCACTGAGAAAACACTAAACCAGGTGAAATCATCTCAGATATCAGGAGCAGGGACAGGCCGACAACTACAACTAGAAACAATAGTGTTTGTTGATTGACAAAAAAATAAATTATTAATTAAAAAAAGCTGAAATAAAATACAATTATTAGATTAGAACTCAAACAAAAATTTGAAATGATGCCAATTAACTGAAACAAAGTAAGTTTTATTTACTTATTATTACATCATTATTTACTCAACCTGGGTCATTTTCTTTCTTCTGCAAAACACAAAAGAAACAATTCAGAATTTTGTAAAATTTTGTTAACGAGCCGCTTTAGTTTCCACTGACTTACATCGTATGAAAGAACAAAAAACACTGAAAACATTTACTAAAACATCCTTTTTTAATGTTCCACAGAAGAAAGAAAGGCACACAGGTTGCAAACAACATGAGGAAAATAATTTACAAATTTTTTTTGAGGTGAAAGATAAAGTACTAAAATTATTCAAACTACAAAGCTGAAAAAAAAAAATCTAAATATAAATATAAAAAACCCAAAATAAATAAAAAGGACAAAAGTGTAACAAAATTAATACAACTTAAAATTAAAATGAAAACTAAATATTTAAAACTAAAGGCTAATTCAAAATATTAATAAATACTATAGCAGTAAATAACATAACACTGGTCAATAGTCAGATTCTCTCTCTCTCTCTCTCTCTTCGGCTCTCTCTCTCTCTCTCTCACACACACACACCACACACACACACACACACACACTTGTGAACCATAACAAATAATCACATGCTTCACTGAGTGTTAAAAGAGTTCTCACCCAGTTTTATTAACAATATCAAATTGTTTAATTGGATTTCACTTGTTGTTTTCTTAATTTCTCTCCCCAAAGAGAGTGATACCAAACCTTTTGTTCACTTTTTCTTTACTACCGATCCCTATCCACAGAATTTACTGAAGGGCTAGTAAAGACAGCAGTAATGCTCCAGTTAATGCAAACTCTCACATATATTTCTCTGTTCGCTCGTGCTGGAGACGAGATGCATGACAGCTGTACAAGTCCATCACAAAGAACATCCAGATGCTATCCAAGTATGAAACGCATGCAAAGGATGCCATAATGTAACAACTGAGCCTGTTGTGTGTGTGTGCAATCGGTTTCTTTCTGTCAAAGTGTGCTAAGCCACTGCTTTTGAAACGTCCTCTTTTACCTCTAAACTGATTCAACTATGACACCATCCAAATCTCTCCCCTTACTGAGATGGAGATATAAAAAGAAACCCCCGCTAATTAAATAGCTCTTAATTCGCCAAGAAATCAAAGTGCTAAATGACAAGAAACATAAAACCCCTGGCTGGGGTGTGAGGATTTCTATTCACCTAGCCTGGGAGGGATTGGGGTGGGGTGCAGGGGGATGTCGACAGACAAGCAGCGAATCTAAACCCAATTAAGAACCACCAATTAGCTGTATGCGTTCTGGAGACTAATTAAAAGGGGCAAAAAGAGGCACTTTCAAGTTATTATTAGGACCCAAAAGAAGCCTGCTGAGGATCGGAGCAGGTCCCGGTGAGACACCCGCACCTGAAACACACACCTAGCTCCCTCCCATCAGTTCCAGAGCAGCGCTGCAAGAACCATCGCAGAGTAACTTCTAGCAAAGAACTCTGGGTAATACTCCAGTTGTAACACAACAAGGGACCTAGTTTATATATATATATATATGAGCAATATCACTCGAGTATGAGAGCGATACCGGCTCTATAATCAGCACGGCTGTGATTAGGCCAGAGGCATGAGGGCCGGATTCTGAACTATAGAGCCAATATCGACTCTCATACTCGAGAAATATTGTGTTTATACAACAGTTCGATGGCACATGTGTAAATATAAAAGAAAAACAACAATGGTGTGTCTTTAAAAACTCTTTTGTGAGGAACTAGTTCATTCCGCCACATATTCAAATCTCAGTTCGCCAGTTTAACAGCTGAGCTCAAGATCCGTTACTAATTCGAAAACGTCACTTTAGATCTAGTAACGAAGGAACATTGAGTTGCTTCATTAAAAACGTATTGTATTAATTAAAAGCCATTGTATTATGTAGAGTAGATTAGAGTGAGACAGAGATGGACTGAGCGAGTGTGATTACGTGCATCTACTACAGCATTCATTCTTCAGCTCATCTTCACAATAATACATCAGTCTGAATGTCTGCTAAGGAAAGCGATATCTTTGTCGTACTGTCCTTTCATCTGTTAAGGTGATTTTCCGATGACAGCGCTGTTCGCTGCATTTGTTAACTGCATCTAACAAGCTGTTATTAAGAGTAAAATAACTTTCGTTTCAGTCTCTTTCAATATAAAAGTCTTTATTGCTGACTCGTAAAACAGTCACTTGTCGCCATCTAATGGAGGAATAATGTCACTAAAATCACCATCACGAACACACACTGTTTCCAAATACTATATACTACTATTATTTATATAAAATATTATTTATTGAATAAACAACAACAACAGTTATCATAAAGTTGCTAGGCAATTCAGTCAAAAGTGCAAAGTCAGCGCTCTGAGATACAGCATTAAAGGTACATAAAATATAACTGATAAAATTTAGCTTTCAGCTGAAACTATTTCTGGAACAAATAATAGATTAATGAGACCAAAGACCCATGAGATTTACCCAAAATGAATTATATCTCACGTTTAACCACTATAGTGACATCAGAGCCAGCGGGTGATTTTGAATTTTTGCATACTGTATATATATATATATATATATATATATATATTATATATATTCATTATTTTATGTTTTCCAAATAAATTATCCACTAACAAATTGAGACAGAAATGAATATCAACTCTCTCTTCTAATCATCACATTTCACCTATTTCTGACACAAAACCTGTGCATCTAAAATCATCTTTGTTGTGTTTGTTGTGCAGATCTGAGCGGTTTTATTATCATTCCAGCTGTGGAGATGCTCACCAGCCACTCTCTCAAAACACACATTTACTGCAGCTTCTCTCTTCATGTCAACAGCACAGGTTTTTGTTTTTAGGCTTTTTTTTTGTGAACGGCGTGAACCTCTGCTCCATCAAATTCGTCCCAGCGCGTCTCTGAGCGAGTACATCATTTGAATAACAGATGTTTATTAGTATAGGACGGTTAGCAGACCCTCTCTAGAGCTTCCGAGCTGGATGGATAATAAAAAATCAAAAGTTGAGACGGAAGGAGAAGAAAAAGTTAAAACCACTGTGATTGGATGTTCTGTGAATAGAGCACAAGCTCCGTCATGTGATCTTTACCTTGATTTTGTCACAGGCCTCTAAGCAATAACTAACAACGTATTCCCACACAATGCAACAAACTTTAATTTTTAAGGTTTTTCTGTGATTCACTGTGGTGCAAATTATTATTGTGTTATTTATTTTCACATAAATTTCAGAACTTATATCATTACTTATGAAACACTGGTTTAGCACAGAGAAGTTTTGTACTAATTTTTTTGCACGTTTTTTTAAAGGTAGTACTACTAATAATAATCCGACCAATCAGCACCCAGCAATCAGAAATAAGTTATACATATTTTTTTAATAATTTAACTTTAGAACATTCGAAGAGTGCAACTATTTTAAAACCTGGCATGAAATGAAAATTGCGACTGCGATCTGCATGCAGCGGATTCTCACAAGGGGGAAAAGCGTGTACGGGGAATGATTGCATCGCTGTTGTTTGCTAACTGCTGCATTCTCACGAGTGAGGGATTATTATCGGCCAGCTCTCTTCAATGATTTAGATGAACAAAGATTACGAGAGCACATGAATTAAAAAATATATATGAAGTATAACATTCCAGCTGATCCTGGGTGTCGTCAGCACGAGCTGATAAAAACATCACAATAACCCACAAGTCATTCACACCACTCCAGTCCAAGTTTTTTGGGTGAACTATTATTTGAATGCCATTATAATGCAAATGGCAATACTGTGATTAAGCTTAAGATGAATGTAAACTTATCACAAATGTAAACTTGGTCAAAGATTAATACCTATATTTGTGTTGTGAGTATTTCTGTGCCATACGCATGCCACTGTGTTATCTGTCATATGCATATTCTGTAGTATATATCTACCTGCTTGAAAAAAATATTGTTGATTATTGTTCCATATTTCAGTTTTACTCCAATTCAAAGTTTCTCTTAGAAACAATTTAACAGACACAACAATTATAAATATTTTGTGAAATAACTCAATATTTTTAGAAATGCATTTATTACAAAAACAGATATCTGTAAAAGATGATTTCTGACACAAGATGATTTCTGACACAAGGGCACAAAGACTGTCATCAACAGAATGTAGAATTACTGTCACAAATTTATTTATTTTCTTTCTTTCTTTCTTTCTTTCTTTCTTTCATTCACAGTCTGTTTATAATGATATTTGGGGAAAGCAATGAATGAGAATTACAATGTTTCTCTTCAGCTTTACACATGTAATATTACTCTAATAGTGAGGAGGAAAACAATATGCTGTCAGTTTAATACAAATCAATAGATTAATGCAATATTTGCTTTGGTTTCAGTACAGTGATAATATATAAGCCAATTATTTTGTTTTGGAAGAAGCATATTATATCACATATATATATTTTGTAATACATACTGCTTTTATATAAGATCAGTTTTTCTCAAACATTTTTAATGAATCTTTATACATAAATATGTAGTAGCTTTTATATTTTAGGAAAGGGTTTCCTCGGAATCCAAAGACATGCTGCATAGGTGAAACGGAGACCATAAATTGCCCATCGGTGTGTGTGTGTGTGTGTGTGTGAACATGTGAGTGTGTGTGTGTTAACCTTGCAATGGACCGCCGCCATCCATCTCGAGTGTTACCAAAGAAGCTGGGACCGGGCTCCAGCATCCCCACGACCCCACACAGGACAAGAGATGGATGGATGGTCCCCTCGCAAGGAGATCATTACATTTTGGGGGCCCTTAGCATGAAAAAGTTTGAAAAGCACTGCACTAGAGGTCACTGATATCACTTGCATTACTGTGAGGGAATATATTATTTGTTTTTATTTAAAATAATTTTTGTTTTAAAAAAATCTATCAATCTATCTATATCTATCTATCTATTATATATATATATATATATATATATATATATATATATATATATTGCAGCAAACAATTTCCACCCTGTGTGAACAGATTCAGATGCATAGTAAAGAGCCCTTTACACCAAAACAATACACTAATATAATCAACTTATTCTAAGTGCGTCTGCCACTTTAAATCCTCAAGCTCTTTAAAGCAGTGGATTCTAATCGGCTGTCAGTGTTTTTAAAAAAATCGTTCATCAGCTGTTCCTCAGTGTCGTTATCGTTATAGCTGTGGTGTGGACTGAATGAGAACAGTTTATTAAAACTGCACGGCGACAAGGTAATCCAGAGAACTGAAAGCGATTTTTGCCACCAAGGATGAAGATCCTAAAATTTGCACTCCTAAAATGATAAGACACTCCTTCTGAATGTTCAAATCCTGAATAATTGAGCTCCGGCGTAAGAAAAGAGATATTTCACTAACATCTCTAACAGCGAAACATTCGATCGTTGAATAGCGAGCTGCAATATTTTTCGGGCATCATTACTCAAACAAATAATTAACGGAGGGGCCAAAAAGTTGCGCTAGTCTTTCACAAAACAGACATCAAGCTTTCTGACCTTTATACGTTCTTCCATTTCTGGGACCCAGGGCAAAAAAGACACTCATTACTCCTAATACCTTGTAGCAATCAAGATGAAAAGCAAAAAACAGCGGCACAAGAAGGGTAAACTTTATTAAACTTCATTAAAGTCAAAGTCGGGGATCATGTCTGTAATGGTCACACTCAGCAGAGGGCGAGCAGCAACAAATCATCTCTCAAAGAAGGCTTTTTTTCCAGCTTAATGGCTGGGTAATTTATACTTTGATGTCGTTTGAGTGTAGCTATCACTGTCTAAGGGCTGTTTATTCTGTTTATGAGGTCTAAATAATTCCTGGCTCTTTTTACCCATAAACCCTAAGCAACAATTAACAGCTGCGGACATCCCGAGCAGAGGCAGATGCATAATGAGGAAGAAAGAGCAGATGAAAAAAGCTGTAAGAGCAGGGGGGAGAGATTACAAATGAGCACCGTGCAAATGATACCAAAGTGAATCCAGTAGCATCTCAAAGCATCCAACACTCCAGCAATTGACTGAACTGCTCGATTGAAATTGAATGTTCTCTCCAGAGAGCCATCCAGAGCTGCTCCTGACAATGGGACTGGGTCGTCTGCGCCTGTTATTAAACACAGCCGTTCATTGGTTGCTCTGTTTCCCTGCTGATTTTAATTTGCTATTAGCAGTCGACACATACGTCCCCGAGGCAAAACAATCAAAATGATTATCTACAGTAAATGCACACGTAAATATACAGACGTATGGAGGCAGTCCTGATCAAATACAGGTAATGTGTCAAAGTAACGCTCTTTTTTTTAATTAATTCACTAATTTATACACTAAAACGCAATTAACATATACAACGACGGAATTGAAGTTATTTTAGGGGATGTCAAAAAAAAAAGCATTAAAAGAATTAAAGGAAACCTTAAAATTATATTTGTATATTTTTTGTTTAGAATTTTACTAAGTGCATAACAAATGTATAAACACAAAAAATCTACAAAGAACATGCTTCTATAATCCAGTCTCTGAGGTGCTGAGCACTGAATGAATGCAAATATTCATTTATTCGCATATATAAATATGAGTGTGTCGTGCATTTAAAATCATTTAATGCACGGCAAGCCGTTGACTGTCCCTTACTTCATTGCTATTATATATGTATTTGAAATCATTTTAAAGGCTATTGTTCTATTTTCTATTTTTATCACTACAATACACACACACACACACACACACACACATATATATATATCGATTACTCGATTAATCGTCAGAATAATCAACAGATTACTCGATTACCAAAATAATCATTAGTGACAGCCCTATTTTCAAAGACTAAAATTAGATGCCATTATTAGACTAAAATGTACTAAAACGAATGAACATTGATTAATATTATTTAATGGATATTAACAATTTATATAGAAAAATAGTCTGTGCACTTCAATGGGTAAAGACAAAATGCTTTTTACTTATTTTGAGATGAATGAACATGATGCTTTTTCATACGTGTCCAACACAAAACTAAAAGTAGATGTATAAGAACTCGCCACATGTTTTCAACTACACTTTAAGAGATTTGTCCTTTCCTCTGTAAAGTCACTGACCCACATAACAGAGATGCCTAAAAAAAGACTCTAGATCTGCTGGAAAGGGTGCAGGACCGGAGACCTCCTGACTGTGAAAAGCACTTGAAGGAAACGAGTGAGCAAGAAACGCCAGAAGCAGCCCACCGCTGTCTCCGCCGGCAATTAAAACAGCCTGAAACTACAGGCCGCAATCAGGTAATTAAGCATTAGCAGATCATCGGCACGCTTATGAGTGCAACCTTCACCAGCACAATCATCCTAATACGGTCAGTAGCTAAAACGGCAAACCTGCCATCCCGTCCTTAATTGTCGGCCCATCAATCCGTAATTTAGCTCGCTGTCCCACATAACAGCTTGATAAACAAGAGCGGCCTAATTACAGCTCGCACATCCCGACCCATTCCTCTCAGCGCAAACAATGAATAAAGTGAGGTTAAGAAGAACCCCGTGCTTGCACAATCACACCGTCTGTAACACTCGTCTCGGGCAAGTGGAGATCAAAGACAATGCTCCCCTTCCACCTCAACATTGTAGGGCTTTTTTTCCTTCCCGCTCCGGAAAGCACGAGTTAGGCCGGCCTAAGTTTGCTCTGTGCTCGCTGGATCGGGCATGACAGGGATCACGGCTAAACCCCGAAGGACAGGTGCTGCGTGGCTGGGGAAAGAGAGCAGCTCCCTCGTGCTCCTCGCAGGTCACTTCCAAGCAGCGCGTGAGCGCGAGAGCGCGGCGGCAGAAGGCCCTTAACGGGGAGCGTTGGCTGCTAGCCTGTAATTAGCTTGGACAGCTCAGGCTCAAAGAGAGAGAGGGAGGCAGCCAGGCTACATCATAATGAGCTCAGCTGGGATTAGGAGGACAGGCAGCAGGCAAGGTGGGGGCGTGAAAGAGTGAGCCCTCCTGAAGGAGCGAGCCGGGGGTAGAGATCAAGCAGGGAGGGCCGGGCCGCGCTGGCTGCCAGGGTTAGACCCCTCAGCAAAGGATGGGCCAAATGAGGCCTGGCAAGGAAAGGGCCAAGGCGGCCTAATGAAGCGCGACACCTCCAGCAGACGAGATCAGCAGTAATTAACACGCGTGCGCGCACCGACTGTCACCGATCGTACCCCTGAAGAACCTCCAGGGAGCAACCCTCGAGACAGAAGTGTCAGTGTGTTTAGCTGCTGCGAGCGTCTGGAGTCCAGCATCTGTATTCACCACTGCTTCCAGAAAAACATTTGTTTGCATGTGGTTTTTTCAGTCGACGCCGTGTAGAACGCGTGACATTCGGGAAACGTTTAATTTCCTGCACGATGGATCAAAAGATTTAGCATCCTTGCTTCGGGAGCATGACATTTCAGTCCCTAGAGGCAAGCGCTGTAACTTTGGGTAAATGTGTTGAAGGGGTCATTAAAAGCCTATTTTACACAAGTTGATATGATTCTTTAGGGTCTTAATGAAAAGTCTGTAACATAGTTTGGTTAAAATTTCTCAATGGTAGTGTAAAAAACACTTTTTTACCCTGTAAAACACAACTCTTCTCAGGGCAAGCCGTTTTGTAGCATTTTCCGTTAAATGTTAATTTATGTTCTTCCGAGCATCTCTGAGGGACTGTTTACTTTAGCCACATTCATCGTGAAACTTGCTAATTAGCACGCTATTAGGAAAGGCTTATTATTAAGATTTGCAAGGGGCTTGTTTTTGTGACGTCACACAGATAGGAATCTTAGATCTGCTCGATTTGAGAAATGGGTAAAGATTTTAGTACATTAAAAAAAACACTGGGTGGTTTTTATCATTATAGGGTGGTTGTGTACACACACTGCCAACACACATTTCAGTTCAAACAGCTTGTAAAAGTGTATGTAGCATCCGATGACCCCTTTAAAAAGTCTTGAAACGGACAGCGAGTTATGTTTGAGATATGATTGTGTGAAGTGAAATCGTAGCAGAATCCTGCTGAGTGTTAATAATGACTGCGACGGCTCTACATGACCTGACAAAACCACAGACACTTACATGTCAGAGAGTAGCTTCTTGTTCTCCTCATTATAAAACCAATTTCTTCCATGAATCCTCGCTGTCCTGCTGCACTTGTGTTTTGCATTTTAGCCTGAAACACGGGCGAAACAAAAACAGTTATACAAATAGAAGCCGCTTTCTGACTCGAAACATATTGTATGATAACTTAAGCTTGCCACTCGCTTTCTGTGAGTCCTCGGAGCAAACAAAATCATTATCACCATCATCAGACATATTAATAGGAATTTCTCCAAATAAATCCAAGATTATGTCCATAAAATTGTTATTATGGGGCTTGTTGACTTAACATATATTACTAATAACTTATAACACATTTGATTGCTCACAGAATTCTGCCATCAGCCACCAGAGGGCGTCACTGGCTGACAGTCGATATTTTGGTCAAAAAAGACCCAATGTGAAGCGCATCAGCAGGACAGGACTTTATTTTCTTTCTTTTTTTTTTTTTTTTGGTGCTGTATGTCTGAAATGCATTAAAAAGTAGTTGAACCCGGATGTGTGTCAGATCCATGTCAGGATTTAAAAAGACAGCGCTGCTTTAAAAAAAAGTCAAGCCTGCTGCAGTCTGTCATTGAAGGACATCACAGAACAAAAGAAAAAGAGAAATCACTCACTGCTCTGTTCGATGATTAACTTCTGTAGCTTGAATAAAGATTCATCTATTTTAAATGTATAGTTATTGTGATGTTTTAAGTTTACTTAAATTAAAAGTTATGTTCTTCAAAGCATGGTTTTGGTTTTAAATTATACTGTAAAGATGAATGGCTACAATTAATAGCTAAACTTAATTTAATAGAGACATCAGTAGCAGTATTGCTATCAGTGTTACTGGCCTTCATTAATAATAGGCTACTTAGTAATAAGATGCCATCTTTTTGTTGTTTCCACAATAATTTGGAGATTCAGTGAGAAATTATGACAATATAAAAATGTTATATTAATATGCAATTAATTGCAATTAATTACAGAAAAATGTGCGATAGTTATTTTTTTTAATCGACTGAAAGCACTAGTTACGGCACTAGATTCCCCATGTATTCAACAGAATATGGCATGTTATGAGTAAAAACACAGTTCCTTTTTATTACAGATCACGTGAAGCAATTGTATATAAAGATCAGTGTGTGTGTGTGTGTGGTGTGTGTGTGTGGTGTGTATACATCATTCATCGTCATCTGACTATTCTAATGTCTGATTCGATTTATTTGTATCAAACTTTACTTCCAGAGCAGAAGTGAAAATTTCATATTCAGTGTGATGTTTTGCTGTTTCATATGGTAAAACAAACAAACAAATAAATGAATAAAGAGGAGAAAAAACCTGAAATCCAGTTTCTGCGTCATTAATCTGCAGTGTGAACATAACCTTTATCGTCCAGACAAACTGCTGATTCAAAATGAAAACGATCAGTTCAGTTCCTTCCACTGATACTGTAATGTCTGCGAGGTCTCGCTCAGTTTGTGCTCCACTTTTAAGTCAATATTACACGAGCAGGAGAGCTCTGCAACACAAATACTATTTAAACCCTACTCCACAGACGCTTTCGGCTCATAACGTCCTTGAACCTGCTGTATGGCAGAGCGCCTTGGGTTTCTGATCCCACGTCATGAGAACGCTCTCTCCTCAGCTAACAGCTTCACCAGCAGATCTTCCGTTCTAATCCATCGTGAGATTCAGCATTAAAAGCTATGAATGTCCTCCTGAAGGATGCGCTCATCCAAACAGCATCTCCATCCCCCTCAAGCCTCCTCCAGCTCCGTCTCTCTTCATTATGCAGCGAGCCAGTAAAACGGCCAGGACTTCTCCGAAAGGGAAGAACGGCGCAGCGACTAATTTCTTTTGATTCAGCGAATATGTTTATGAGCGCAACTTTGATCAGCGTGCGGATGTTTTAATAAGTTTTAATTTTATTTACACATCCCAATGCACCCAGTCTGATTTAAAAACTTGAAAATCCCTTCTGGAGGAAGAAAGGCTGTGTTTTTATGTTTTGCTAATAGTGGTCTTGTTAATGGTGAGTGACGTGGAGGGTTATGCAGGGCTGCAGCGCTCTAATGAGACTCCTGCCGGGGGCCGCGCTCGCTTGTGCTAATACACGCGTAATAACGCTAACTCCAGACTGACGCAGGCCTGACCATCAGAAACAAGCTCAAGCTAGCACCTCGCATACAAATGATTCCACCGGTTTTGAGAGCATTAGCCTAATGAGTGTAACCGCCTTCAAAACGCGTTCGTTCAAGCAGGTAGCGCGTAAATCAACTGCCTGAACACCACCAGCTCTGTGCGGCAAGGAAGCGTTCCCCAAACAAGCCTGGAACGCTTACTAAAACAAGGAGCTCCATGGTAAAAGCAAAGCGTTTTTTTTAACCACTTATCAAAACTGAAGAGGAAGGAGATTATCAGAGACTATTTCTCTCTTAGAATCACACCACAAACACAACCACACACGACAGCAGCGAGGGGGTACAAATCACACTGCTTTCCCACGGGATCACGTCTGCAACTGCGCACTGTTTTCTTTAATAACCCAAAGCAGAGCACGGCGGACCAGGTCAAACACTATGCATACCGTGTGGATACTCTCACTACGCCTCTATTATATCAGTTTAAAAGGCTTGTGACAAAGAAAAGGGGGAAAGGTCTAGCGGGGGTTGGGAAATTGTCCCGACATTTTGCTTGCTCCCAGGGGTTTAGGGGTTAAAAAATCAAAGACTCAAAGACGAGAATCAAAACCTTTTCTGTCGAATCTTTTCCCCACGCTTTGTTTCTTCCTCTCTATGTCTGCCGAGTTAATAAACAGTTCCCCTTGGCCCGTTGCAGGATTGAAAGTACTTCTGTCACTCCTCTTCACGAGAGCCAAGGCCTGTGTTGGGCTCTGGGAGACCATGCTACAGGTCCGGCAACTCTATGTTTATCTTTTTAGTGTCGTGTGCAAACTGAGATGAGAAACAAACGCTTGAGAGGTACTATTGCTATACAAACATCGCAATTTTATAGTTTTTTTTTTTTTTACCAGTTGCCTAATAACCACCTGTCTCAATACAAGGCCACTTATTTCCCAAACTCTTTACACACAGCTGCAGCTTCTTGGCACAGCAGTGCTGGACTTCCAGGTGATACTTTAGTTGTTGAAAATCTTAATGCTTTATTGCTGACATGAGCCTATAAAACTATGTTACTAACTATTAAATGAGGCAGCACATTAGGAGTTTACTGATACTAAAGGTCCCAGCGCTAATGGTGAGTTATTAGTGGTAATTGGTTCCCCAAAGTGTGGACCACAATTTCACACTCCCAAAATTACAGATATTTGATTATGGATTTTGCTGATGCGTTTTTTAAAGAAAGGCAATACATTTTTTTTGTGGTCTAAATAAATAATAAAAAAAAAAAAAACCTGTTAATTGTTAGTTATTATTCTTCAGGGCGAATTAAACTATTACTACACACCAAAAACCATTGTACCATCAATTCCAAGGCAAGGCCCTTTATGTATATCAGCGCCCCCCTTTAAACAAAACACCAGATGTGTGTCAACACAAACTGAAACAACATTCATTAGAAACACAGTGTGTCAATAAATGCAAAAATGACAGTTTAAACGGCAAGTCATCATTAATTTTCAGTGGCATAGTCATCCTGCAGCTCCCCGTCACGTTTACATAGTATCTGAGGCCAAGTCATCTCCTGACAAACCTCCCTCTCAACCCCCCAGTCAAACGATATCTCTGTAACAGGAAGTGTGATTATTGCAATCGCTTGGGATATGATAATAAAATGCACAATATCATCGATTTTAAAATGTTAGGGATAGTTTCTTTAATTAAAAGCTCACTTTTCCTAGAGTTACATAAACACATCCAGCTAATTCATTTTTTTTTCCAGGGCCCCAATTTAAGATATCTTAACATGATAATTAAGGATTTTGATATATCACTTAAAGAACTCTATGTTTTTTTTTTTTTGTTGGCATTGAATTTGATCAAGACTAAATTAAGTTACATTGCACATTATAAAGTGCAAGCTAATTTTAGTCCCCATACTGACCCACACCGGCTTTAGTGCTACTAATGCCAATGGATTGTGTGTACACGTCACCAACAAACTCTCATTGGCGGGCGCAGTTTTCATTTACAGTCCAAAGGAGAGAGAGAATAAATAAATAAATCTGATAACTCACATAGACAAAAAATAAAAAAAACTGTTGGGCCTTGTTGCCATGGTGAATGCTTCATACCCTGATACCCCTGTGCGAATTATTTCTATTTTTAAGTGGTCCTGGCCCTGAAACATTTGCATCTGTGTGACCAGGCCACAATAACCAGAGATGATTCTTCACACACTTTCCTTTCCACAAATAATGTAGATAAAACTGGCGCCTAGCCACTTCAGGCTGATTCAGGGACTAGTGTGTGCTTAGCTGACGCTCATGTCCGTCTCCACAGCAAGTTCATAATATCACACAAGGGCACGGCTGACCAATTCAACCATCAGCTCGGGTTTGGACTTCTGCATTGCCACATAATGCCAGCCAGGGCACTGTTCTGGGAGAGTTTCGGAAAGAAAACACCCAGGTGGGGGGTGAAGGACAGTGTGGTTACCGGGTGTATGATTCGACGGTGCAAACACGTTCCATATGGAGGGGGAAAAACAGCAAAGCCATCCCAGTGTGATCCTTTCTGATCTCAACAGCCAAATCAACAACAGAGGCATGGAAAAAAAAAGTGCCATATTGCTTATTTTAATAAAAGACCACACCTGGTTCTGAGTCTCTGGCCTCTGTGAGGTAAAAAACCAAAAACAATACAACCATATTTCCGCCTCCGACAGCAAACTCAAGAACATTCCTCAGCAGCGTGAGCGATCCTCCAAAACACACGCGAACATAAACAGCAAGAAAAAATCACTGTCCAGAGAGCTCAGTATTATATGATTATCTAATGATACTGCATAACTAATGCCAGTTTGATTACGAAGTGAACCTAAGCCCCACATAACATATAAGGCCTAGTTGTTTTCTATTTATTTTAAGTTGTCCGGGACCAATTATACAGGCTCTTCCTAAAAACCTGCCTTGATAGGTTTTTGCCAGATCAGGGGTATCTGCAGGATATTGAAGCTCTATTTAACGGACTTTTTAAGACCTGCACAAAATAACATTTAAAAAGGACTGTAATAAAAGCATATTTAGCATTCAGATACAGGTTTGCACAAAAACAATCTTTATTTTATATTTTTTTTAATTATGTAAACTTAACATTCTTCAGCCTTTTTTGTTAAAACCATTTTTTTTTAGACAATGTAGGACAAAAGTATGAATTATATATTAATTTAAAACAATTACTATCAATAAATATTATAGTCTATTACATTAAATAACATAAATATTTGTTACTGTCTTAAAATTGTTGATATTTTATAATGCATAATATTCTTGTCGATCCACTAGTTCACCATTTACAATCTTTGTGTTTGCTGCATAAAAACGGGTGATTTTTCATATTGGTCTGAAACACAAAAACAGCAGATGGGCTTTTATTAAAAATGCACCTATTCTCTGCCAGGCAGGGGAGGTGCTTTCGGAAACGGCAGAACAATACAGCGGTTTCCCCGGTAACGGCATGTAAACAAAGCAGCAGCATGTGATTTTGAAACATTGCAAATTCATCGCCTTTTGAAGTTTAATCGTACATTAAGTTAATTGCAATTCTTGTGTCACAGTACCTACATTTAAGGACCTCCTTGAAAATCATAATTAAGGACTTGCTTGTAACATTTAAGACTGTTTATGGCTTTTCAACTGATTTTATACAAACTAAATTTAGGAACAGTCACTGCCGTTCACAAATCTGGGGATCAGTGAGATTTTTATACTTTTTAAAGAGACGTTTTCTGTCATCAAATGCTGCATTTATTATAGCAAAAATACAGAAAAAAACATTAATATTTTGAAAGAGTCATTACAATGTAAAATAACTGTGTCTATGGAAATATCTGTAAAATGTAATTTATTCCCTGTGATCAGAGATGAATTTTCAGCACATACTCCAGTCTGCTTTCGTGTATTGTTAGAAAAAAAGTATCACAGGTTCACCAATAAAATAATAATAATAATATAAAAAAAAAATAATAATAAAATAAAATAAGCAGCAATAACTGTTTCTAGCATCACTAATAAATCATCATATTAGAATGAATTTCTGAAGATCATGTGACACTGAAGACTGGAGTAATGATGCTGAAAATACAGCTGCACATCACAAAAATAAATTACAGTTTAACAGATATAGAAAACAGTTATTTTAAATTGCAGTAATATTTCACAATTTTTTTTTTTTTTGTATTTTTTAAATAAATGCAGCCACGATGAGCAGAAAAGACTTCTTTAAAAACCACAAACAGTCTTACTGATCTTTATAAGGAACAGTGCCAGTGACCTCCACTGCTCCTAACACTTCCTAACATAAGAACACACTCAGCCTTTACTAACTGAATTCAGTGTGCTCAGAACTTCTTATTTTTATTTGTGAATGTCACCCATTTACATTAGTTTAACTGTGGAAACAAAGTAGGCTCACGTTTAGAAAAGAAAACATCAGGATCCTGTGACTCTAGGGTCTACAGAGCCTAAAATTCAGCTCGTATCACAGGCTTCAGACAGAATGCAGACTTTCTTCAGGTGAGTCAGAAGAACAGGTCACAGGAAGAGTACGGAAACATCTATATTAAAAAGATTTAGATTAACCAATTATGTTTGGTTTTTGTTAAGTTTGTGGCAGGAAATTAAAAATCCCCCTATCTATGTTCTTAATGCATGCTATTAATCTTGTTGTGACTGGATTTTTTTGGTGTTGGATAATCCGTTACTCTCAGATGAATGTGACAATACGGAAGAAAGATCTGTGGCTGATTCAGTTTCATTGTAGCTTAAAATGAAAAGATAAAGGTTAATTTTGGTGAAACATCAAAGAATATGTTTCTTAAGGTGTCTTTCTTGTGTTGATAATCAGAGGTGGAAAGAGTATGAAAATATTCTACTCAAGTAAAAGTACCATTACATGAATGAAATTTTACTTAAGACAAGGTAAAAGTACCAGTCTAAAAAATATACTCAAGTTAAAAGTAAAAAGTAGTTCATTTTAAAATGTACTCAGAAGTAAAAATTACTTATTACATTGTTAACAGTGGAGGGAGGCAATATTGGGACAGGACCAAAGGTTTCAAACTCAGTTCCTTGGAGGGCCATGGCCCTGCCACAGTTTATATATAAACCCTAATTAACAACACCTGATCCAGCTAATCTAACCTTTAGGCTTATTATTGAAAACTGCTGAGTAGGTTGCGGCAGTGGAGCAGGTTGGAACTAAACTCTGGGCCTGGCTAAAACAAACGGCCCTCCAGTAACTGAGTTTGACACCCCAGGGAAGCCCTTTTAAATCTTCAAACCAGTTGAAGGAAATCATTTTTTTATAATCATAAGACCATTTGGGCTGCGTTTACCAGGCAAATTAAAATCAGAATTATTAACAAAATTAATCTTTTTCAATATCCAGATAAGTTGCATCTGAAGTGGCCATTTAAATGTATTTACACACTGATTACTGCAGGACATGAATGCATTTAACCTGCATATTACACATGCACACAAAAATAATGTTTTTGAATATACACACATAAATGGTTGAGTACACAATTGAAAATTCTAAAAAAGAAACATTAAATGTGAAATTAAATTCGCCATTAGGTGTCAGCAAGTCCACTGCTAATAGTTGGCGTCATTGCTATTGGAACCGAATCATTTAAATGGTTGATTCATTCAGTACGCGAAACCACCATCATATCCTCATAGGGACGCACAAAAACTGTGCTATGGTGGCTGTGTTTGGACATTATATTTGTTGAAAAAAAAAAGAAAAAAAAAAACGGCAATATGGTGGCTAAGCCGCTAAGTCTCTTAATTAACTTCTGTGTATTGACTGCTGTAAAAAAAAAACAAAACAAAACACTGTAACATGCCTGCTTTTGGGAAGACAACCCACTCTTTCCGTGTGATACTGATTTAATATATGAAAAAATGATATATATATATATATATATTTTTCCCCCAATATCTGTATCAAGTTTGTGTCACTTTATGCATTTTAACAGAACTCAATCCGGCAGTGCAAGAACGCACTCGAAATGCTGCGCACTAGTCTAATCTACTGGACCGACAACGGCACTCGGGTTTTGTTTGGGTTTTTGGCACAAAATACGTAGCAAATCGCACATCGTTCAATAATTAGCGATTATCGCAGATACGCACCCCCTGCGACCACTGTCATTTTTGGCTACTTTGTGCAAAACCTTTTGCTAAACTGTCCAAAGCTTTCATTTTAAACCACCACTGCAAGTATTAACCTTACCTCTACACGCTTGCGCAGGGTTGATGGTCGGGCTTTTACTAAGCTGCTAGTTTGGTCTCACCAGGCAAACACAGCTTAGGCTTACACTGCATAATAGAACATAAAAATATTCATGGGGTTCAGTTCATTTTCCTTGAGTTCAACTTCAGCAGAATACTACACGTTTTCGTTTTCAGCTGGTCTTTGCAACCATAACGCGTCTTTTCTGTCTGCATCTTTCTTGTGATTTTAGCGTCAGTTTTCTCTCCTGCCCATTATTTACTGCAGAGTAAGTTTCCAGGGAGCGGATTTTTTTTTTTTTTTTTTGATTTATTTTTTTACTCAGAATTTAATGTGTTTTTAAATGGTAGCGAAAATACAATAACTTCAAACAAAATATACTTAAGTAAAAGTAAAATTACCAATTTTAAACATTAACTCGAATAACACAAAAAAGTACCTAATTACATAACACGAGTAATGTACTTTGTTACTTTCCACCTCTGTTTGATAAGACACCGTGAGCCGGCATAACTCTAAAAATTATCCAGAACTTTTCTAACATACTACACAATCGTGTTTGATAATTCTCATATTTGTTAAGGCATTATTTCTCTACTATAACAGACTCAAGCGCACGTTAAAAAACAAAATCTAACGAGACCAAAGTCACGACGCCTTGCGTATTGGTTAGAAGGTGTGAAGATCACTACCAAAGGTTTTATCAAAGAGAGGTTGTTTTTTTCCTTCTGGATTTGTTCTGGATCTTGATAGCGTTTTCCACGCACCCCTGCACCTGTACATTACTGTGGCCTGACATCTCTCCTGTCAGGCCAATAGGAAAAAGGCTGAGTCTCCCGGCACTTAACACCGGAGCAGGAGTAACGCCTCATTGAGCCGGGTCCTCCACCAATGCCCGTAAATACTGCTCTTTGCTTCACATCTATTTGAGGAAAAAAAAGGGGGGGCGTGGGGGGGGATGGTCTCCGCCAAAGATTACATGGGACTGTTTCGGGTGAACATATCGATTTTCCTGACCCAGAAGGCCCTCTATTATTCTGACCCTTTAGCCAAGGCGAACTTTCTGGCAGAGACCGCAGCGCACCTTTCAGCTTGAGTGGCCCAGGGCCAGGAGAACTCGTCGAAACGGCTTTCTGAAGGGGGATAGCTTGTTTCCCGCCTGCTAATGACACGGCAGCCCTGCTGGGCAGGAAATGCAGGGCCCTGAACCCTGTTATTATTAACAAGGACAAAGAGAACAAGCCGGCCCCAGACCGGCTGCCAATGTGACAAGTATGGATTTACTGCTCAGAAATTCACAAGAGGACACTCAGCCTTCAAACAGAAAGAGCGAGAATCTGAGACAGAGACGTGAAGAAGCAGAGTCGCTAAGCAGTCCTGCTCTCTTGATTTGACCAATGTTTCGTGTCTCATTGACATCACTGCATTAAAGCGGCCGGCATTCTTCCACACTTGCTAGAGATTCAATACTGACCGGTAGCATGAGTCGCCTCCACACCGCTGCACTGACCTTACAACCGTAGCTTTCTTGAACGACCAAAACACCAGTCTAGATTAGTTTTCCTCGATCCACTTTGTAGAGTCGGACGGCAGAATGAAGTATAAGACAGCAGGCTAGGAACAGAGCGAGAGAGAGAGAGAGACAGACAAGACAGAGATATAACAGAAGAGGGACATGGATGATTGTTTTAGTGAAGACGTGAGTTCTTCAGCAGTCTTCTCTCCCGCGCCTCATTCCTCAGCAGACAGTCGTGTGTTGTGTGTGGTGTGAGAGATATAGAGTGTGTTGTGAGTGTGTGTGTGTGTGTTAGAGACGAGAGAGTGTGTGTGTGTTGTGTGTGGTGTGTGTGTGGGGGTGATAGAGAGAGTGTGTGTGTGTGTGTGTGTGTGAGAGTGTGTGTGTGGAGAGAGAGAGTGAGTGGAGAGTGTGTGTTGTGGTGTGAGAGAGAGAGTGAGTGTGTGTGGTGTGTATGTGTGTGAGGGTGTGTGTGTGTGTGTGCGAGAGACGCGGACGCGTGTGTGTGTGTGTGTGGGTGTATGTGCGTGCGCGGTGCGTGTGCGACGTGCGCGTGTGGTGTGTGTGTGTCCGAGCGCAGCCGCGCGAGTGTGCCGCTGTGTGTGGTGTATGTCGCCGCAGTGTGTGTGTGGCTGTGTGATGCGAGCGTCGAGTGTGAGTTTGTGTGTGTGTGTGAGTGTCGTGTGTGTGGGCCGCTGTGTGAGAGAGGCTAGTGAGTGCGGCGAGTGTGTGGTGTGAGCCGACGCGAGCGTGTGTGGGTGTGTGTTTTGCAGCGCCGTGCTAGAGAGAGAGCAGTGTGTGTGTGGTGTGTGGTGTGGGTGTGTCTGAGCGCGCGCGCCGCGCGCGCGCGCGCGAGAGTGGGTGTGTGTGTGTGTGTGTGTGTGGAGTGTCGTTTGTGAGTGTGTGGTGTGGTGTGTTGTTGTGTGGTGTGTGTGTGTCTGTGCGCGCGCGCGCTGGTGTGGTGGGTGAGAGCGAGAGTGGTGTGAGTGTGTGTGTGTGTGTGTGTGTGAGACCGCAGCGCGGTGTGGTGTGTGTGTAGTGTGTGCGTGTGTGTGTGCGTGTCTGTGCGGTGTTGTGTCGTGTGTGTGTGTGTGGTAGTGTGTGTGAAGGGCGAGCGAGCGAGCGTGTGTGTTGTGTGTGTTGTGTGTGTGTGTGTGTGCGCGTGTTGTGTGGTGTGCATTTGTGCGTGTGTGTGGTGTGTGTGTGTGTGGTGTGTGTGTGTTGTGTGCGCTCGACGCGGACGCAACGTGTGTGTGGTGTGTGCGGTGTATGGTGTGTGCGCGCGCGCCGCGTCTAGTGGGTGTGTGTGTGTACTTGTCGTCGAGCGTGTGTGGCGCGACTTGCGTCGCGTGGCTGTTGTGTGTGTGTGGCTGTGCGACGTGGGGGTGCGCGGGTTTGTGATGCCTGCGCGGGTGTGTTGTGTGTGCTGTGCTGTGCGGTGTAGCGGGTTGTGTGTGCGGGGTGCTGCGGGCATGCGTGTTGTTAGTGTGTGGTGGTGCATTGCGACGGTATGGGGATTATGCAGTGCGCGCAAAAAGCGGCGCGTGTGTGTGTCGATGTGTGTGTGTGTGGTGTGTGCGCGCGTGTGTTGTGTCGCGTGTGTGCATGTGGTGTGTAGTGTGTGTAGGTGTGTGGGTGCCGTGTGGTGTGTGTGTTGGGGCCGTGTGCTGTGTTGTGTGTCACCGAGTGTGTTGTGGTGGGTGCCTGTGCGTGTGTGCGCGCGTGTGTGTGTGTGGTCGCGTGTGCGTGTTGTGTGTGTGTTGTGTGTGTGCTGTGTGCTGTAGCGTGCGCAGTGTTGGGTGTGTGTGTGGGGTGGGTGTGTGTGTGTGCGTGTGCCGAGGGTGTGTGTGTGTGTTTGTGTGCGGGTGCGGGGCGTGTGTTGTGGGGGTGCTGGTGTTTGTGCGGTGTGTGCGTGGGGGTGGGTGTGAGGTGTGGGTGTGTGTGTGATGTGTTGCGCGTGTGTGTTGGGTGGGGTGGGGCGCGGTGTGTGTGTGGGTGGGTGGGGCGCCGCGCGCAGTGTGGTGCTGGGTGGTGGTGAGAGAGCGCGCGGCGTGCGTGTGGGGTGTGTGTGGATGATGAAAGGTGGAGGTCAGTTTAGAGGGCAGCCGTTCAGAGGAACAGCTCTGTCTCTACCTGCTATGAGCTCCTTCATGCGAAACCGTCAGAACACACACCTATTCAGATGTGCACTACGTTTTTATTCTCAGTGTCTCAGACGACATAGAGGTGTTAGACTGAACTCATTTTTCATTCTATTTATATTTATTAATTTGCTTTTATTATTTTGTTAATGGTATTAATTCAAACTGTCTCACAACATTACATTTGCGAGCATAATGACATTTTAATTAGAAATATAATTCACTAAAATATTTAGTTTGTGGCCATTAAACTGTTCTTATAACAAAATGAAATTATTTATAGCTGCAATTTGTAATTATTTATATATGTATATTTTCCCAGTTACATATGCTTTTGTTTATTTCAGTGCCAAAAAAGTTTTGTGCAATATTATTACAATTTAAAACAGCTGTTTTCTGTGTGAATCTCTGTTAAACTGTAATTTATTTCTGTGATGNTCGCACATACAGTTTGTACAGTATAAAAACCATTATGCCTATGGGATTTCCCCACTTTTCACAAAATCAAACGTTTGTGTGTGCGTGTGTGTGCGTGCATGCGTGTGTGTGTGTGTGTGTTCACTACTGTTTGTGTGTTCAATATTGTGTTTTTTTTTTTTTGTGTGTGTGTATGTGTGTGTGTGTGTGTGTGTGTGTGTGTGTGGTTCTA
>NC_056572.1:3285106-3355350 GCF_018340385.1 Cyprinus carpio
ATTTTGGAACCTGTGAATTTTTTTTAAAGGATTCTTTGAGGAATAGAAAGTTAAAAAGAACAGCATTTATTTAAAATAGAAATCTTTTCTAACAATGCAAGTCTTTCTAATCACTTTTATCAATCCTTGCTGAATTAAAGTAACATTTCTTTCAAAAATAGAAAGAAAGAAAAAAATTTGCTCACCCAAAACTTGTGGATGGCAGTGTATGTTGTTACAAAAGATTCCTACTTTGAAAACTTTTTTTTTTATTCTTTTTTTTTTTCGACAACATAATTTACTGTATGACACACTGCACATTGTTTGTGTTGTCTTTGTCTTTGTAAGGAGGCAGGAATCTCCTGAGAGGTCTCCAGAGAGAAGACGAGAGAATCGCAGCGACAGAATGAAGCCAGTGTTTAGTGTTCATTCCTGCAGACTTCTGCTCCATCACCTGGAGACCCGCAGCCCTGCCGAGACACAACCAAATCCATAAACAACACACAGACCCTCCTCTCTCATCAACACAAAAGGGGCAGCGCTGTTAATAATCAAAAGCCAAAGAATAGCTAGCCACTAAATGGCACATGAAAGCGAGCACTCTCAATAGTAGGTAACACAACTAAATCTACAACATTGCCTGGTTACAACTCTATACTGCTGGATAGTCCGAGAGTGACTTAACCTACGCCATTGCGCTCCGAGCTGTGCGCTATATGAGCAGGGCTTTCTGCCAGTTACAAGCGGGATGGCGGGTTGCTACAATAATAGAGGCCATTAGGGGAGACTATAAGGGGTATAGGACGGTGCGGAAAACACCGCCACGGCCTTTCATACCAAAAGGGTGGGGAGGGGGCGCCTGTATTGCTCAGCTCACAGTGGTCCGCAGAGTTACCACTGTGTCTCTGTTAGGACAACAGAAGGGGAGGGAGGGAACGAAGCGGGGGGGGATGGGAAGGAGAAAAGGAGAGCGAGAGGAGAAAGAGAGAGAAGAGAGTAGTGATAACGATGTATGCGAGATTAAAAACGGTCAGAGAGACGTAGAGTGAGAGGGTGCGTTACTCTGAAACTCTACCTTAAAGCAGCTGGGAGGACTTCAGTGTGGCGACAGATGGAACGGGGTGATATCCGGCGTAATCAGCTACTTGCGAACAGGCTACAAGCGGTAGTTCTGCGGAAAGCTGTACAGTAGGAACAGACCGGATGGACGCAGAGTGAAACCGCTACGGTTCGAGAGCAGGGGATCTGCAGGGAGCAGATCAAAAACTCTTAATATAGGAAAAAAAAACACTAATACTTCAGAGAACTGAAAAGATCCTTTAAAAGCTGATTAGCTCTTGTCTAGGCTGCCGCTGAGCACAACTAGCTAGCTCACGTTTTTCAACTCACTCACTATGCTTGGAGCTCTTTACCAGTGATCAGTCATCACCGAAAGGACCTGTTCGACTCGAGGTTCTTGAAGTCGAACTCATGTCAACTTAAAACAGCCGCTGAACCTTCCTGCGCCAAAAACCAGACTTAACTAATATCTCTACTCGCAAATACATGCTCCTCCCCCACATGATCCGCCAGTGATCAAATCCCATTCGCCTGCACGTCCAGGATTGTGCTAGAAGAGAAATTAAATAAGCTTAGCAAAGCGAATGTACGATCGATTACCCTCCTTTAATACAGGTAGTGAATTACATAAGAAGGACGTTCCAAAGACAGTCGTGAAAGTAGTGGCCTGTTTAGCCGTCAGACCGTGGTCCTGGCGCTGTATTCAAGAATTTTTCAAAGACATCATCAGATCAAAGATGTGAGATCCCTCAAGAACTAAGGATCTGAAGCTGCTACGAGATTAAAACAAATCCAACCAAACTGATACTGGACTGATCACTCTCAGACTACATCCACTGACAGTTAATAGCTGATATCTCTCTATATAATGAATTCTATTTGGATAAGTTGTAGTTATGATTTCAATTAAATTACATTTTAACACATCTTGGGACTGTACATCGGAAATTATCTTAATCCAGATTCTGAATTTCTTCCAGTCTGTAAACTAGCACAATATGCACATTCGCGCTATTTTCTCTTTCTATACTGTATATTTTAGTGCTATATAGTTTTATTTTATGATTTATATGTTCTACTCTGCTTTATTATTCAAAGTATCTCCAAAGTAATTTCATTTTAACAGAAACAACCGTCAAGAACCTTTAAAACTTCATCGGTAACACTCTTACCAAACAATGTTCAATTGAATAAACATTCGTTTAGTAACTTGTGAACCAAGCATGAGCAAGATACTTCTACATCATGCGTTCATTCCTCGGGATGGAGCACATGAGGCACATATAAATGTTAATCTCATGGTTCCTGTACCAAGCGTCGTGTTTCAGCACACAGGGACACTGTTTCATTATAAATTATGAAGCCTCAGCTCCACGGTCAACTAACACACTCTTTAATTAATGGTTAGAAGCCTGATTTAACAACTTTCTATTGTGAACTATTTTAACTGGACAAATATAGGTTTGTAGTTAGTTTAGGCATGAAAATGTTCCTCACTGACGAAACATTTCTGTGGCCATCACAGAGTACAAAACACTGCGATTTTTTTAATCTGACGAAAATAAAAATAGCAGAAAGTGTGTGTTAATAACAATAAAGAACGTGATGGGCCTAGTGTCAATCTTTATACAATAAGAGGCTCGCTCCCCCCCTGTTTTTTGATACTTCCAAAACGGTTCTCTCAAACACCTATATAGCCGTACGCCTCCGCACAAAGTCTCAATTGTTTATTTGCGTCTACTCCCACCAAAAGAATCTATCTCCAGATGCCAAAACTCCTCCTTTTAAAGAAGGCATCTCTACTGTCTTACGCCTTTCACCCAAGGAAAAGAAGGCTTTGTGCAAACAAGAAAAGGCGATATACCTATGTCACCGGGTGAGGGTATGCTAAAGGCTCCTTTATGGAAACTTGTATCTTACTGCCAACTGCTCATGAAGCACCTTTATTTTTAAGAGTGTTGTTGCTTGTGCTTCAGGTGTCCAGAGTTCTCACTCGGAGGTGTGTTGCCATCTCTCTAGACACTATGAACTCCTCTCCGACATCAACCTGAAACTGAACAGCTCGAGCACACTGTATGATCCCAACAGCTTCTTTAGCCAAATTCCAGCAGAGAGGAAAAAAAGAATAAAAAAAAACACAAAATCACTGAAGCAAGCAGATTCTTGACATAAATGGTGACTGGTGAGCTAACTGATTACGACATTTGAGAGGCACTGTGACACTTTCTGGTGACCAAAAAAAGAAACTAAAAAGTGATACAAAATGAGCCTAGAAAGAGACAGTGCTGAAGAATATGTTCCCCAAAACACAGGCATAAAGCTGAAAAAAAAAAAAAAGACTTGTGAGGGACTCCAACAATTTAGAAGATCACAGACTAGACCAGCTCTGAACTTCGGAGTACTTTGGAAGCTCAGTATATTTCTGGCAAACCGACCAAGCCATCACCCTGGAGAACACTGTCACTACGTCTGAAGGAATTACGTGTAAAGAGAGCGCAAAGAAAAAAAAAAAAACAGACAGTACTAACTACAGAAAACCCAGAGTTAATTGCTGCAACCAGCAGGAGCACTGGGACAATTAATATTCCATCAAGGCAAAGATTAACGCAAACACACTGCACAGACAAAACACCTGAGTGAGCATCCAGAGCACGTGGAGATCAAACATCTACATCATAAAGAGCTGAGAAACCTCACGTCTTATACGTGTCCAGTCGCAGGCGAATACTTGTGGTTTGGGGTGAAAGTTTTAATGGTTAAATTGGGGTAAATATTAATCAAATGTGCATGCCTAACTAATTGAAATCAAGAAACGCATTACCAATTTACTCAGCAATTTAATAAAATTTTAACAGAAATTATATTTTGCTGACCTACTCTTATATAAATACTACCGTATTTTTTTTCTAACAAACTCTAGGTTTTCCAATAATTTTCTGGATTCCATTTTCAATGGTTTCACCAAATTTTAATAATCAAAAGCATATTTTTTTCTTCTTTTCTTTTCTTTTATATTATTTTTTTTTTTTTTATAAAAAAGTACTGTGTTGTGTGCATTTACATTTTTCTAGAAGTAAATATTACTGAAAGAATTGTTTTAATAATAATGGATATATTATTATTAGTAGAAACTATCGCTATATTTAAGTAATAATACCTCTTGCCACAGTTTCTTCCAAGTTAAAACAATAAACTTTTATTTTGATCGGGTTGCTGTGGAAGTGTTGTTTGTATATGACATTACGAATAGACTGAAACAGTCAAATGCTGCTCATGAAGTGATTCCTCCGAAAGCAGAACTCCTATATTGAAATAGTATTTTTGTGGCTTAATATTCACAGACATCAGTCCAGATTATGCTTCGATTTAAATGTGCTGGATCTTCTTTGATTTATTTATCCAAAAATCTTGTCAAATTCCATGTCATTCCAGCTGATACTGTAAATGCTGTTTTTATGACTGGGTCGGCCTGTGTTTTAGGCATCATAAATCTTAGGGCCCCATTATGGTGACATTGAAGTCATGCTTAATCGCGGGCGTAGATATTTTATAACCCGCTATTTGATGAACCTAAATTTAGAGTTTAATTTCTGCACACCCAAAGTCAACAGAAAGTCCTACTGAGTGTTTGCTGAGGGAAACACTCATCAATGCGTCACGCCTTCTTCTGTTCCCTGTGCTCTAGAATCTCACGCGTTTAAACTTTGGCGGAATGATTCATGTGCAGTGTTCATGTTAAATGCATCTTTAAAAACATACATCTTTGTGCCTAAAGGGTCCAGAATGGTACTTTAACGGTGTATATTGTAATACTTATGGTACAGTATAATACTTCAAATTGTACCTTTTGAAAATTCTGCTCCAGTGACAGCTTTGCGTCTTTCTTCTTCTGTTTTTCTGAGAGTGTACGGCATGTTCACCGGTGGATGTGTTTCACAGCCATGAAGAGCGTACAGCATTACCAATTCAACTCTAGCCAACTAATAGATGACAAGTGAAAGCGAATCTCCGTGTCCAGAAACACAAGGCCGACGCTTTCTTTCGGCCCTGATGAAAACAGATGTTACAATAACCCTTCCCCTTCCTGCAGAGAGACAACTGTAAGAAAGCTTTGTAAAGTTGCAGCCGTGTTTCTGGACCATTTGCGGCAGCGAGTTTTGAAGTGACTGTGAATGACTGGGGGTAATTACATCAAGCAGGCCTTGGCACCTGTGTTTTCTCTGAGAGCAAGATAATGAAAAACAACAGCGCTGTCATCACATTTCGGGTTCCTGATGCATTATCAAATACTAACAGCCCGGGCTTGGCGTCTGGGCGTGAGACCTACGTTTAACTGCCAGGGAACATAATTAGTTTTTAAACCAAGGGGAGAGGGGATGATAAATTATTAGCAGGTATAGTTTTGTGCACTATTTTATTAAAATGGCCTGCCAAAAGGGTCAGGCCAAATTATCTGGGGGCCTCATTTGTTGGAGGCCCGGACACATTGGCGCATCTGTTGACAATTATTTTGACTAATTTCAAGCAGGTCGAAAAACCAACAGGAGTTCGCGCATCCAGCCGCAAGAAAGCAATTTAACAAAGTGATCTGATGAGGGAGTGTTTCGCGTGTTTTACCAGCAGGGAAGATGAGGGCGCGAAGAAGGCAGAATAAAAGGGTTTTGCCCCCCCCCCCCCCCCCCCCGGAAATAAGAGGCGAAAGAGTGTGAGAGAGAAGAGAGAGAGAAGAGGGGGGAAACCAGCGTGCAGTGTAATATACAGAAACACGATTAGGGATGTTCTGGGAGTTTGGCTGGCAGCTGGTGTCTCACATGTAGAAAGCAGAGGGAACATATGGAGCGGGGCCTCGTGAATCGTCTCCCCCTCCCCCCGAGGCCCCGTGACCCGTCTGCTGGCAGAGACCATGTGTCTGAATTCACCACTGCTCTACACATGTAACCTATACCTGCCAGCAAAACAAATGTCTGATCACTTGTTACATTCCAAACAGCATATAATCAGGCCCCTGACTGTATGAAGCTTCGCTCGGGGGCAGAAGGCTAGCTGTAGAAGTCTGAGTGTTGTTAGTGCGAACACAGATGCGAGCGGCTCTGGGGTCAGGGCCGTGTTTTTAGCTGCATGATCAGAGGCCCCGCAGATGGAGCCGGGGACCGTAAGACAAAGCGGAGCAAGTGAACCGGACGGGCCTTTGAATCACCATGCTGGGGTTTATTTATAGAGTCTCAGTACACACGCTGCCTCATCTGATGAAAAGGCGACATTGAGCATCAAGAGGTCATAATCATTACAGGAGGGAAAAAACTCCGAAACAAACTCTCCAAGCATCCAGCCGAGTGATTCAGGGACAGCCAGTGGCTGGATACATTCAGCCGGCGTTTCTTGTGCAAACACATTACGAGCGTTTTCAAGGAATGACCGTGATTCTGCTTCTCCTAACCCGAGTCAAGCAGCTGAAAGGTCATCGTATCTGTTTTATTCAAATCAGCATCATCTAAGACTGGCTTAGAGTTCCAGTCGACTGACCCGCCGCCGAACTATAGGGCAGGACTTTACAGAGCTCTGTTCCCTTGACAGTGCGGTTCTGTGGGCTCGGCAAGAAAATACTGGTCTCTGTTTTTTTTCGTGTTTGAGATCTGTGTAGTTTTCACCGGAAAAAATGTGATTTAGTCTACAAAATTTGTGTTTAGGACAGCAGCTTTTCCAAAAAAGTATGTTTCATATCTTCACAATCCAAACACGAGTCTCTCTGTGCATAAACCTGCAAACTCAAGAAAATATTTATAATATACTAATAATAATATAACAATAATTAATAATTAATAATACGCTCAGTATAACATTAGATTGTAATATTTTGAAACAAAATATTTTTATGTTAATGATATTTTAATAATATGTAATATTTATATTTAAACAGTTATGGAAGTGGGAAGAGTAAGTAAGTAATTTTTGAATTGGTGTATAGCTAGCTTATATTTCACAATGTAACTTAATGTTTTACTTTGCCCTGCGTAATCTTTAACTTTTACCTAAACTTTTCCTTTATTTTTTTTTGCATAAAAACGCATCCTAACCAGTCCACGCTGTGATAACGATGGGGGGGTGGGGTTGGGGGAATGTATCACACCGTTTGTTCTACACACAGTTTGGTTTGGTGATCTGAGGTCTATTATATAGTAGAAGGGCCTGTCCGAAAAGACAGATCCATGAAACCTACTTCCAATTTTTCCTCTTTATTTCATGTCATACACACACTGACAGTCTATGTTTGATCCTAGTTCCATGATCTGTTTTTGTATCCCCACCCACAATGATAGTTGGCATC
The DNA here is from genome assembly GCF_018340385.1 of Cyprinus carpio. NCBI lineage: Eukaryota > Metazoa > Chordata > Actinopteri > Cypriniformes > Cyprinidae > Cyprinus > Cyprinus carpio. The sequence goes on from NC_056572.1 coordinate 3,292,470, forward strand.
AGCCCCGGTGCATTGATGGGAGTTTGAATTTCTCCCGACACGTCCCAGAGAAAAGAAAACAATGCAGGCGTTTTACCCTGTTAGGGTCTTCTTCGTTTTAGTTCAATCCAAAAATCTTTAATTGTTACTGCACAGACAGTCAATTTTTCATTACGGAGGACATCTCGCCAGCGGTGAATTACCCTGCAAAATATATTCCAAAATAAACACACCATTTTTAACATCATACAAAACACTATCATACCTGAACTGTCAGCTGTGAGCTGGACATGACAAAGAGTCAGATTAATGTGGAAAAAAATACCATTTATCACATAGCAGAGTCACGTCAGGTAAAAGATGGAAAGAGACTCCAAACACACAGTACTCACAAAAACAGATCATTTGTTTTTTAGATGAGTTTAGAGTAATATTGTATATATATGTATATATATATATATATTTATATTATATATATATATATAGATATAATACTATATATATATATACTGTATATAAGCTTTCAACCATTCAAACTAAGCAGCACCAATAAATGGTTAGAAATGCGAAACTTGTTTTGGTGTGAACCGGTGTTAACCACACAAAAGTTTAGTTTAGCCCTGCTGTGGAAGCACAATAGTCCTGATGAGACGAATGCTATCTAAACATGGTTGAGTGAAACAAACGGGCGCTGCCTCCTGAAGACTCTCAGTATGCTGGAAGCTTCAGGGTTTGAGCGTCAGATAAGTGATCAAAAAAAGAATACACAATCTCCTCATCTAAACATGACCCCACATAACCAGCCGTGTGTGCAGGGAGCGGACACTACAATTATACATCTGACAGCTCGGCTTGCACTAAACACTAATAACACGCAGAGGCAGATGCTGAGACGGAGCGTCTGCACTCTGGAAAAGGGAGAAAAAAAACGGGGAGAGAGACATTGAAATTTCATCACTTGGGATGGTTTCTCGCAATCTCAAATATTTTAATTAAATTCATATAACATTTCCACCTATTAATATATACTTCTATAGGTGATGGAGCTGATTAAGTGGCACCTAAATGTCCCGGGCTGTCTATAAAGATCTGGCTAAACACAGAAAAAAGAAAAAAGAAAAAAAAAAAGCATGAATTAACTCTGGGATTAATCAATAAATTCACTTGAAACAGGTTAATAAAAATCTGCATGTCCAATCAATCCACACCACAAGATCAGTTTGCCAGAGAGGAGCAACAAACACAAAAAATCCACAGTCTGTAAGATCACTGGGATTTATTTTCCAATGATACAATGACTGAAACATCCAGAAAAGCCACTCAGTGACCACACAGTCGAAAGCTCAGATCATAAAATGGACATGATTAAGTATGGCCCTTGTTCTATCTAGTTTTTTTTAAAAAACAATTTTGTCAAGGAAAAAAAAAGAAAGAAAGAAAAAAAATCTAAACTGATCATTAAAGTCAACAACAAACCATGTTCCTACTGTTGCTTTGGCGTGAATTCTACAGATGGTGCTTACATCACTTCCTGGAAACTTGATTCTGATTTGGTCCCGCTGCATCATTCCAGTCATACATTTCTTTGCTAAAATGTACTGGACCTGTTGTCCCAGATAAAAGTGCTATATATATGTGAGAGCAAGCTTTCATGTCTCTCGTATCACTTAATGCTCTCGTTTTCTTATCACAATAGTATATTATTTTAAACAGTCAGCCCATAATTATCTTAAAAAATGCCCTAGTTTGGGCGATAAAACACCCTGATACCCTCTGTCAGAGTTTATTATGCCAACGAAAAAAATAAAATAAAAAAATAATAATATAATAATAATATGGATAATTTACATATTTGGAAACACTTTATTTTGAACGTTCCACTGTCTACTAACTAAAGTAACTTTGCGACTAGCATTCATTACAGTATTCGTGACTGTCTTCTTAATATCTCTCACACTTTAATTTTGATGGACATCTACTGTATAATAAATCTTTGCAAGTGCATGTCAAAATATTCTACCAATCTGAATCTAACAGTACTACTGCTCTAATGAGAGTTGACATGTACAGTAGTTGCAAATTAATGAAAGTTCGTTAACATGTAGTTGTAAAGTTAGTTAGTAGAATGTCTGGACTATCAAAAAAAAAAAAGTGTAACCAAAATATTTCTTAATTAAAAACTGTCTTTGAAGTAAATGTAATAAAATGTACAAAACCAAATTTATTTAGCTTGATCCCACTGAAGCAAGGTTCTTATTGGATCTTTGATATTTGGATTATTTACAGTGGGTATAGACAAGAATCACATTAAGAATCACAACACAGTTTTGCTGATTTGCAGCCTGAAATGAAGGACGGACACCGTTTTTGTTTTATCCAGCTGTATTACTCAGTGCCATCCAATCTTCATTTCAGACTGCAAAGCAACAAAATGTGATTATTTTAAAGGGGGCTGATTCTTTTCTAGACCCACTGTGTGTTGGACAGGCCACATCCATCTTTCTGGACCACAGAAGAAGATGATTCCGTCTGCACTGGCCTTTCGGCTCTTCTTCAGTCCCAAAACAGACACACAAGCTCTGTCTCTGCTCCTCTTGGGACTTTCCTTGCTCCATCACTCCTCGCTCTTATTCAAATGAGAGGTCTGGTCTCGCTCAGATCCCTCTGCTTGACAGCACTTTGATCATCCCTAACATTTAAATTAAAATAAAGCTCTACCAACCAGTGCATTAGAATTTAACAGGTGTTCAGGAAGACGTGACTGATACAGAATTTTCAGATTTCACTAGAATACACATTCCCAGTCAGTGCAATTACAGCGGAACGGAAAGCCCCTCTTGACTGTGTTACACCTTGGGATAACTGATCAAATCACTTTGATGTCCTGCAGGGTAAAACTTTAAGAAACAAAACAGCAAGGCAGCTGCTACATGTGTTCGGTAAACACAATTTTCATATTCAAAGCAATATATTGGAAGTCTGCATAAAGCATGCATGGATGATTGGCGCATACCCAAAATCACGCGATGTACACACGCCGCGCGCGCTGCACACACACCACACACACAAACACACACACACACACACCATAAACACACACTCACAGCAGTCACCACGGATTCTGAGAAACTACCTACTGCTGAGATGATGACCACCATTATTTTTATAACATTCAATTATATATTTGAATCATTCTGATCAATACTGATAAGAAGATGATTCCTTTTCATGTTATGGTTGATGATAGTCAAATGACTGCAAATAAAATGGTAATATTTTGTCTTAATAAATTACAAACATATTTAATATTACTTGTTGTAAAACCTTTTCCTCATACAATATGCAGATGTAATATATATATGGGCTGTCAGTTGATTAAAATTTTTTGACCCATTATGTTAATTAATCTAATTAAACTACAGTAGCTGTGAGAAGTTTTAGGAAACTTGTGTAAAAATGCCGATTAAAGTGAGGATTTTTTAAAAATAAGGACAAATAGATTTTATTTATCAATTAACTTCTATTAACTAAATCAAATCAATATTTGGTGTGAGCACTCTTTGCGTTTAAAGCAGCTTGTGTCCTTGACACAAACAGTTCTCTGGGACGGAGTCCTGTCTCAGGGGTTTCTTCTGTTTTTTCATGTCATTCCTGACGGATTCTCACTGGTTTTATTTACAATGAATGGCAAAAGGAATGTTTGGAAATGTAAACTGATATTTCCTGCTGACACGCTATCACAGCAAAGATAGAAATAACTGATTTTTAAAACCATTTTTTGTTGTTGTTTGCGTGGAAAAAATATTAGTGGCCTAAGACTTCTGCACTGTAGTGAATAAATATATGTAAGGAAATCAATTAATTAGATTAATGAGCTGGCCAAACTCAATCTGAGCATCTTCAAGAATCAGCTAAAAACACATCTCTTCATCTTCATTTGACCCCTCTAACGCTAACTCTAGCTCTCTCTATTCTAATTCTATTCTTACTACTTGTCTTCTTGCTACATGTGCTGCGTTAGACTAACCGAGACTCATCTCAGCACTTACATATCATTGCCCTGTTGTTGGTTTAATTACTTCTATTGTCCTCATTTGTGAGTTGCTTTGGATAAAAGCGTCTGCTAAATGACTAAATGTAAAATGTATGAAGAACGCCATTCTTTTGAACTTTATATTGATCAAGGAATCCTTAAAAAAAAAAGGCTCACAGTTTCCACAAATATATTGTGCAGCACAACTGTGTTCAACATTGATAATAATCAGAAATGTTTCTTGAGCAGCAAATCATCATATTATAAATGATTTCTGAAGATCATGTGACACTGAAAGACTGGAGTTATGATGCTGAAAATTCAAAGACTGGAGTTATGATGCTGAAAATTCATTCCATTACAGGGATATTACTACTTTGACAGTATTTATGATAAAACTAATGCAGCTCCATATATATGCATTACTTCCCTATGCAGATCTGCTGAGAGGAGCTCTGGCAGTGTTAGGGTTAATGCCAACGCTTTGGAGTTGTAAGACAGCATGAAGTCTTGCAAAAAGGAATAAAAACTCCTGGTCATCTCTTACCGAAAGGCATTTCATTTATTATGGATGCGGTTATACTAAGAGGAGAAAAGCAGGGAACGGTGTGTGGTTTTTGCTGAAGTGCTCATTCAGCTTGCTCTGCATACAAAGGGCATTGAGCGTGATGTAAATCTGTCACGGTGCTCCCCACAACGGACTCACCTCGCGTGCCCCACGGCTGCTGTGAAGCTCCGCAGCTGTGCCTGGAGCTCTCGGATCTGCTGATCTCTCTGGCAGAGCTCTTCCTGGGCTGGTATGACACGCTCAGCTCGCTGTGGAGCTGTCACAGCAGAAACAGACAGTGAAGGACAAGCTCGGTTAATGCAGTGTTAGTCCTTGCTAGAGCATGAGTTCACCCCCCCCTAGGGGCGCCGTGTTCGCTTGTGAGGACAGCCGCTGAGTTCACACAACAGATGCGCTCCTGTACCTTCTGGAAGGAGACGGTGTGTGCCGTGTGGGCCTCCTCTCGGCTGTGCAGGACTCTCTGCGTGTCCAGGTTAAGGCCCTCCTGCTGCTGAAGGAGCCGGGCCTGTACAGACGCTGCAGGTCCTGGAGCTCACGCCTGGACACGGACACACTGCTCACGGTCAGCTCGTACGCTCGGGGTTAAACAAACACAGTCAGGTCTGTGCGAACACTGCTTACTTGATTTGACAGACTTCTTTCCCATTCTTCGGTAGAAAGCTGAAGGGACAAAGCAGTCTCCAGCTCGTCCTGTCTGCTTCTGAAACAGCTCCTTTTCCAAATCCTGTAAGAGACACTGAAGGTTAATTGGCAGCTGGGTCAGTAACATGACATTCATTTTCTGCTCGTTCCAGTCCATTCATTTATTCAGAAATCCATTAAAAATGCATTCATTACCTACTGTAAGGTGAGGAACATTTTTACTTTCTAAATTAAAATTCACGTTTAAAAGTTCTTAGAGAAGAAAATATTTTATTGTGTCTTAAAAAATAAATAAATCAAAAATCATGTGGCATGACCTACAGTGTAAGAAAATATGCTGGAATCATGAGTGAGATATGCGTTTGTCTTTGATAATATTTTGTAGCTGTTATTTTAACAATGTGGAAGCTGAAATGAGTAATTTTGTAAAAAAAAAAACAAAAAAAAAAAAAATGCCTTGCGAATGCATGATGTTAGCCTACTAGAATGCAGTTAGAATGTCCACAAAATTCAATACAGTGTGGCAAAAACGGCCATATACGAGATTTTGTCTTGTATTTCTATAAGATATAGTTAAGCATAGTTCCTGAACTGTACGATTGCAAATGTGATTTGATTTTATACAACATTTTTGAGTTACGTTTTAGACACAGTAATGTAAATTTGGTCTGTATTTACACTGTTTCAGCAAAGAAAACAGTTCCAAACCAAGCCACAATGGAACTACTGTGCGTCTCTGACCCCACACACAATGGTGTTTCACTCCCAAACGAATCTTCCACGATGCAATTCATAAAAAGAGGCAATGATTCATTCACTTGCTTTGATTCATGAGTGAATCAACCATTTGAACAAATTCGTTGAATAAACGACAACGCCCATTAAGTTTTAGTTTCACATTTCACAGGTATAATTTCATTTTTAAAACAAATAATTTCATATTTCCAATATTTTTAAATATTAATAAAAATCTCATAGCATTATTCATGGCATTGTAATTGCAGTGTAAATACATCTAAATGCTGCTTTTAGATGCAGCTTCTGCAGGCCAAATATTGATTTTCTTGATACTGATTTAATTAGACTGGTAACAGCCTATAGTGTCTTATTATTCTGATTCCATTATTATTGATTAAGTGTAAGTTTGACAAAGATGATGCATACAACTAGTACGGTTTTGGTGGGAAATGCTATTATAAAGGTAATAATGTGCTAGAAATCAATTAAAGGTGGCAAATATTGTTATATTTTGGTCACCGCTGTGAACTGACCCACCACACAGAATACGATGATTATGAAAAATGTTAGGGTTTAGGGTTAACCCTAAATAATGCCTAAATTATCATAATCAGCCAAATGCATCCAGAAAACAATTGAGATATCCTTTTTTTTTTTTTGTGTTTTTTGTCCAATACAACACCCCCTAGCAAAACAAATAAATAAATAACTGAATAAATGTCAAGTGGTGTGACTCCCCAACAACTTTAGCATTTTTATCAATAAATAATTCAAGATTTATAAAAAAAAAAAAAATAGATAAAATGTGAAAATGTGATTTAATCTTTTTTCACTCAATGGTTACACCACATGACACTGCTGAATCATAAATATAAACTTTTTTTATTTTCAAAATGGTATAAAAAGATTATTTTTTTAAAATATAAATACAACATGAATCCAAAGACTACATTACTAAGACATCAGTTTCTGAGCTACCATTTTTAAAAGACTTGTTTTTTTCTTTATTGTGGGACACAACCCCTCCTCACAGGGAGCTGACCGCACACAGCAAAAAGGAACAAAAGACAGACAGCAGAAGGAAAGGAAAGCACAGCCGCTAAAGCAAGCGGGAAGCCTATCAGCAGAGTATCACAGTAGCTGATGGAGATAATGAGAAGCAAACAGATGCCGAGCATCAAACGCTCGGGCCAGTGAGAGCACAGGCCAGCCCTCATTAAAACTAGCCAGTGCTGAAGAGACGGAGAGCGCAGGAGGACAGGGGACACCGTCCGAGCACCACTACAGTCTCCTTTAATTGGACTAGTTAGAGTTTTTAGGTCCCACACAGACCTGCCCCGGCCCTTCACCGCAGAGAGCAACGAACACAAATCTGTATGTAAAAAGCAGGTATCACACAGGTGCTTGAGTGACACTCTCGCCCAAGAGGACACAAGCCCTATTAAACACACACAAATGCTGAACGAGGGCCCTATGGAACATTGCGAACAACAGCTCGGGTTCATTACAGCACCGTGACAGCAGGCCACATGTAAAACAGGCTCTGGTCACGTTGCACGGGGTCCCCCCCCCCCAAACATATCTAACAATATTTTAACATTTGCACATTGTGAGACAAGCTCATTTACATGAAGTAAAGAGGAACGGAGTGCAAAGTGGGGGACCTTACCTTGACTCTGGAACTGCTGATGGCCTCTTAGTCCCACAATCTCTCCAGCTCCGCCTGAGAGGCCGAGTGCTGAGCATCTAATTGTTGTCTCTGGCTTCCTGTAGGGCACGCCTGGCCTCCTCCACACTTCCCTGCCGGGGGAGGAGAGAGCGAGAGACGGTCGCAGTGCTGGGATGAGCAGGCAGGGCCGTAGAGAGGCGTCTGGAGCTTACCTGCGCTGACAGGGCAAGCCAAACCCACGCAGGAAGGCCATCTTTAGCTCTAATGAGAAGAGCTCCTCCACAGGCCCATTAGTCCTGCCAGCCTGCCTTTGATGCTGAGCTCTCGCTCTCACTATCCTTCCCTCCCTCTGCTAAGAGAGACCCTGCATCCTCCCCAGATCTTCACTTTATCAATTAATCATGCCAGTCCCCATCAGAAGGTAATTAAGGAGAAGTCACATCACATACGCACTTTTTTTTCCCCTGCTTGGCCATCATTAAGTATTTATTCGAGAAAGTTAGATGCTTTTCGGAGCGCTGTTGTCGCTATGCTGGCGCCCCGATCCGGGGGTTTTGAGGCCGTAGGCGATTGCCTCCAGGGTCTTGTCAGTTTTTCCCCCTCCCTCTCTTCCCGGAGTCACAGGCACAGAGGCAGAGCTTAAAAGTGGTGCCAGTGGAAATTTTGTCCAGACCTTAGGTTGTCTACTCTTATTCCCCAGTCTGTGCTGCAGAGCTGCCAGTTCTTTCTTCATCAGACCGCACTCCTCCTCACTGCCACGCCACCGCTGGACTCGGCTGTTTACCTCCTGCTCCTGTGCCGTCACTTTCTGTTTTTAAAGAGCCATACGGGTGATCGTGAGAGACAGCCGTTAGTCACAAGCAATCTGGGTATGAGCGTTTACAGGACTGAGAGCTAGGTTTTCATTAATGGGTCAGCTGCTGTGTGATATGGAGAAGGGAAAGTGTCCTGTACTGCTAAACGCTCGCCAGCGGGATGCAGGGACTATGGTGTTGTAACGTGACACTATAAAGCACGATAACAAGAATGATTCAGTTGTTCACTTGCTGCCACGTGTCGGAATTGCAACAGGTAATATTTGGCCAAAACTGTAATCGGTTTCCGAAGAAATCATTGTGGAAAATGTCCGGAACTGATGATAGAGTATGAATATGGTCACATTCATTCGGCCAAAATACTGAGAGCTGGCTTGTTGCTTACTACGACTGAGAACACGAGACCCTGTTTAATTACCCGGAAAGGTATCACTTTCTATGAAGCCTTTATTTATAACACATTATAATGGTATTCCTAAGGCATTATAATGAATGCATAATGCATTAAAAAAATAAAAATATTATAGGTTGTTTCATCTCATGAACAATCATAACAACAGTTTTAATGCATTGTATGTTTACTTAATTGTGAGCTTTTAGAGTGTGATGATTTATAACACAATCAAACACAATGCACTCCACTAGTTACCTTTATATATATATATATATATATATATATATATATATAAACATATTGACTTGTTTCTGCATTACATGTTTTCCTGATCTTAAACTATAGCTCACGTCAAAATTAGTTTAAGCCTCACAGGAAACACACAGATAACACTCACAAGATACTGTGCAGATCAGAAATAAACAATGTCAAGATATGAGACTTACAGTCTAGGTATTATAATGCATTATTATATGTTTTTTTTTGTTGTTGTTTTTTTTTTTACAATACATTATGCATTTATTATAATGCCTTAAGAATACCATTATAACGTGTTATAAAATGGGAGCGTTCTTTGAAAGTGTTAAACTCTCAAACTTTATTTTTCAGTTACAGTGTTTTCAACTAAATTTTAATGTTCAATTTTCATCCGTTTTGGCAATAAATTCATTTCGGTGCTTCAGTAGTATCACAAAACAGTCATAGTGCCCATGTGTTGAACACATCCACGAGTTCATTTAAAAATACCTGAAAGACTACAAAACCTCAATGCAACTGCAGATTGTAAAACGAAAGCGTATTAAAAGGGACAGTTTCACTCAAAAACTAAAATTCTGTCATTTGTCAATACGAACAAAGATATTTTGAGAGATGAAATGGCATTTTCACCCAATTTTTGAGGTTTTAAAAAAGTTTCACAAAGAAGCTAAAACTGTTTGTAAAGCAAGCATGGTTTAGCTTCCTTTTACCATCTTTGATGATCTCTGTGTATGTGCGTTGACCAGTGTTTATATCAGAATAAAATCCTAAATTAAATCTGTTCATCATATGAAGTGAATGTGTCTAATAGATTAAATATGGAGTACTTCTTCAATGACTTCACACGGAATGTTTTGAAGCATCGAGGTTTTGCTGGAATGACACTTTCAGTGTTTGTAGGGATGGAAAGCGCTCAGGGTTTCATTGAAAATATCTTCATTTTTTTTTCTGAAGATGAATGACAAAATCTTATGATGAGGGTATATAATTGATGACAGAACTTTAATTTTTGTGTGACCCTACCCCTTTAAGAAGTGTGTTGAGTGCAAAGACTCACTATGGGTCTACGATCTCCGATACTGCGATAACTTTAACCGGTTGTGTTGATATCTCCAAAAATAACCCTGAGCTGCGGGAGGCAATTAACTGCCATGTTGTGGGAAATCGCTTGAATCTTTCTAGATAGAGAACGTATGTTCAGTCTGCACACACCATGCAAATGCAGGTTTAATAGAGATTTATAGCACAAGTGAAGCTCAATTCAAAATGTTGATAATGAGGTAGGCAAGCACTGTTTTAACCCCAGTCTTTCTCATTTGGTAGGAACAAGAGGTTTAAAAGAAGTTAAGAGGTCTAGGACAGAGAGATTAGCATTAGAAATCCCCAGTGCAGTTCAAATGAAAGCTAATTATGTTACAGAAATGGAAGAAGAGGGGTAATGGAAGGGAGTGGGTGAGAGGAAAGCTGGTCAAAGTTAGTGTGGAAACGCAGAGATGAGACGAGGATTCAGCAGACCATCACACGGCCAAGGAAGGAAAAAGCAATTAATCACATTTGGGTTCGTTTGGCGCAAAATTTGGACGAGACGAATGCCAGTGGGTTTGAGTGGTACCCAGGATTCTGACTATTAATGAGTTTCTCAAACAGGACTAAATGGCCAGTGAAACTAAAAGCTGACAGAAGAAAAGATTTTGAATCTCTTCATAATACAGCATACTGAAATATCAACTTCAAAATTTGCACAGCTGGTTCTGAATCTGAAATGAATGCCATACGTGTGCAGAAACCACTGAACTGAGGAATTAGACATCAACACATAGCTCTGGATGTTAACATACTGCAGGTCATTTAACCCAGTGTGTTTACAATCCACAGTCTATCACTAAATAGCTCATGCTATTTTCATACAGATATAAATACTATCAGATCAATCATTTAGGTCTGTACGCATGATGAATGTGAGCCCTACCATGATTAAATGTGATCAACGCTTACTGTAGTTCTGTTTCATCTAATCATGTTCAATATTTAGTGTATATCTGGAGCACAGCGGCACTGGAATGTTTCAATATTTTGCATCACATTTTTGTAGCATTCCCGACGAGAGAATGTGAGCAGTGTAAGTAGAGTTATATCTTTAAGTTTTGTTGTTGTTTTTTGGCCGAAGATCATTCAGAGCGGGGACCTTTCTTTGTTACTCCTGCTCCACACACACACACACACACACACACACACACACACACACACACACACACACACACACACACACACACACTCTGCTGCACACACACACATGCCGGCCAGCATTTAAAAGAATGATGCTATGGCAGAAACATGCGATAATATTAACAACCGTTTCTATAGACCATCACAAATGCAATTAAGCTGTTGTGCTAAAGCATGCTGATCAACACTCTTGCTATATATGGAGAGTAAATCACAATCCGTCATCTAAATAAAGCACCATAATGTGACAGGTTAAGTTAACAACACGACTGAATTTGTCATGTTACAAACAATCATTGTTCCTCAAGAAACCCTTGATCTGTGCAGCCAGCCTGAACTAAATGTTTTTTTTTTTTGTTTTTTTTTTTAATAATAACCTAAAAGGTTGTGTTTTGATCCATTGCTTTATTAAGATTTTTCTATTTAAATTGTTTGGTTTATCCTTTTTTGTGCCCGTTATACCAATTTAATGTATAAAAATAGATAATGTTTGACTGTTTTTTCAATCTTCAGGTTAATTTATGGTCCTACAACCTTATTTTATTCAAATGTTCGAAGAATCAGACGGTTGCTCCAGATCATTGATTTTACCGATACGCTTCCATTTTGCACAGAATATCGTCAACAATACACAGAACTATCTGACATTTATGACAAACCAAATCCTGTGAAAATAGGTAAGAATGGACTGCTACAGCCTGCTGTCATCTGTCTGACATTCTCTTTTCCTCGCAATTACAAGCAGATCTTGACCTTTCCAACATGGCAGACATGCAGACGCATCACTGTAATTAGCAATCGCTGCTAATGTGCCACCTAGGTGTTCATATCTACGGTGCTGCTGACGCTAAACGTAAAAAAAACAACACACCATCCCTCCATTAATAACACCACCTTGGTGTTTTAGCAAGCTCCGGTTTGCTCCGCTATGGGTTATCAAGCCGTGGCTAATCTTATTTACTCAAATGAAGAGTGTGTGTGATCACGGACACGTCTGACGGACTCGCTGCTGCTGAAGAGACAGAGCTCCTAATGAAGCCGACTGACAGATGTTTCATTAAGAAGCATGATTAAAGGTGAATTAACAAACACGGCTTCATCATTAGCTGTCATCCAAGCAGATCTATCAAGCAGTCAGAGGCGCTCATTAAAAAAGGAGAGCCGAAGGTTTCTCGGGTTTGAGTCGAGTAAAGCTCTCACAGTACCTGCTCCAGCTCTCGGATTCTGTCGTCTTTTGCTTGAAGGATCTCCAGAACTTTCCTGTCCTTGTTCTCAGCTTTCTGCTTTTCTCTAGTACAACAAAAGAGCGAAATTAAAGGCGCAGGCCGTCATAGTAACAGAACACAGAAGCGATCGGCCGGCCTCAGCCGTTTTAAGCTGGAAGATCTATTTGGGATGATGCAACGGCGATGCTCGGTTAGGAGATAAAACACTGCAGGATAGACTGGATGCTGTGGGAGAAGAAACAGGCAAAACTGCCTTTCAAGCACTCTCTGAGCTTACACCGCAGAGGGTCAACAGGGAATGCTGGGATATAACTCCAGTCTCCAGGTATCAGTAATTATCAGGATATCAAAACAGGAACACTGCTCACTGGGGAACACAAACACTCCTTTCCTTTCAGCATCTAACCCTCTTTAGTGGGCGTTTGGGGGGGAAAGACAAAAGAATCACAATTGGGGCAAGTTTGTTTTGAGCAGCCGACCACTCACCTGGGATCCTCCTTTCCCTGGTTCACTTTTCAATCTCCTCCACCCTTCTCTCCCCCGAGGACATCTGACATGATACGGCTGTCCTCAGAGAGCGCCGCTGCCTTGAAGCTCGCTGATGTTAACCGTATCCCAAGCCAAGCGTTCGCTCGCTACCAGGCGGCCAGAATTCCCAGAAGCCTGTGTGCTTCTCAGAGCCAGCGCAATTATCATGTCAATCTCCCGGGTGGCGCGGAGCTGATATATGCACAGGCCCTCAGGTGCGCTCTGCCAGTTCTTTGAGGAGCGGCTCGGTGTGAGCTCTGCCTGAGGAAGAGGCTCGTGAGGGATACGGGAGAGAGCGTATCAGCATTTATCAGCGCTTCTAGAGTCGAGGAACACTTTTGCTCAAGCTTTCGGTCTCAAAAACTTTCTGACCTTTCATCAGGTGGTGGAAAGAACTATTTCATATTCGCCCAAATAGATACACAACCGTTACACCAAGCCATGCCAGTGGCCTCAGTTTCCCCCATGTGCTGAATACTGCTTTATCTGCACCTCTTATCGTCATCATAATAACTTCTGAAAGACGATGATTTGAACTCTTTTCTCGCGTTCCCATGCCACTTTTGCAGCTCCCCACTCCCTCTTCGAGGGTCATAAGTCATGTTAAATCTAGTGTATATCCCTCAAAGAGGCGTTTTTTTTCAGCGTTTAGATGAGAAGAGAGGGAGGATAAGAGGGTTTAGATCATCATCTGCTCTGGGGTTTCTCTCATAACTGCGTTCGACACACACCTCTGCAGAACCGCTGCCAAAATCAGGGATTTCACACTGTCAGAAGCAGCATTTATTTTCAAGTCTGACACGTACAAAGCATAATGATTCAATAGAAGAAAGGGACTGAGGAAAACAGGTGACTCACACTTTTGCGCTAAGAGACTCAGTTGTCTGTGTGAGATCACAACTCCTCGTCGGCCTGTAGCATCCGAATGAGCAATTTCCAGTCATTAGTTTCCATTTATATTCTCATTTTCTCGCTACATACAGTATATGAGCAGCACATACGTATGGAAGCCTGTTTCCGACAATGAATTTAAAAAAGTAATTGCAACATTTTAACTCACAAATCTGACATATTTTTTCTCGCAATCATGAGATAAAATGTTGCAATTATATTTTAACTTTTTTTTTTCCAGCAGCTGAAATGGGCTTCCATACAGTATGTGTAATGTATTTTTTTTTTTTTTTTTTTTTTTTTCCAATCTATTAAGTCAGAAATTAAGAAAATCGGGGGCGGGGCTTGACCGATACAGAAATCAAATCAAACAAAAACGCATGAAACATTTCTGCTCTAACAAATGAACCAAAAAGAATTGAAAGAGTAATCCTGTTCACAGAGGAACGACTATAGAAACTCACTAATGGCTGAAGAAGAAAGTGGCAGCAGAGAGACGCGAGACACACTTACAATTCAGTGTCTCTGAAAAAAAAAAAAAACAGCTTTCAAAGATTTTTAAGCTACATTACATTTAATGAGAGACATCTAAAAACTACATTTTCTGACATTAAAAAAAGAAAAGAAAAAAAAAACAGAATTATACCAGATCAACTTAATATAAAATTATCTGTTAAATTATGTCCACATCATTATAAGATTAAAGTCATAAATCCCTGCAGAATCTGCTGGTGTCCAATTAGTACATGAATTGAAAACCCTATTCAAAAGTGTCTAATTAATTATTTACTAAATGGTGCAGGCAGACCTTGATAGACCATGGGCTAAACATACAAAGTAGTGTGTGAAAGAGAGAGAGAGAGAGAGAGAGACGAGAGAGACTGTGCAAATGAAAAGAATAGAGATCTCACAATTTCTAGTCTTCATTGTGTTTAATGACAAATTAAGAAGAGTCCTCCATCAAATAGGTGGTGCTTAAGCTCACGACATCAGAAGATTGAGCAACTCCCGCACATTACAGGGATTTTCTTGTGGAATGGAAGGTGTTTGATATGTTGAAAGGCAGTCGTATTGATGATTTATTTATCTCGTACAGCAGACCGTGAATGCCCACTAGATGAGCGAACTCACTGAATGTTTGCTATCTTACAAATATTATTAAAGTAAAACTGCCCACCTCATGATTCTCAGGTCCCTACTAAACATTTAGCAGTTAATGCAGTCGATGGAGACCGGGCACTGTGCCTTTTGCATTAATGATGCGTGGTGCTTCATAAACACATGCTGTGTCATTAGAAGTGAAATGGAGAAAAATCAATTGTGAACCGCAGGCGAGTGGAAAACAGCTGGACAGTCCAGTCAAGTCGACGTCCACCGATGATGATGCAGGTCAGAAACTGAGGGCTCTTCTCAGTTATCACTGATCAGATGTCTGTAAGGAAGCTATGAGCTCAGAAATTATGATATATTACTAATATGATTTGCTTTGTCTATAACGATTACAAGTTTGAGATCCTGTTGACAATGCAGATGTTTGTGTTTTAGGCACCACCTGCTGGGGCTTTTAACAATGTGCAGGAGCATTAGACACGTGTTAACACTGCAACTGTGAATATATAAAGAGTATTTATATATATATATATGATAATATATATGAATTATAAAAAAAAAAAAAAAAAAAAAAAAACAAATAATATATATATATACATATATTCAAATATATGATATGATCTTAGAATATTAAAATATTTTAAACATAGTTTTAAAAACCATCATCACTATAGCCAGACACAGAGAAAAACAGACAAAAGATGAATAAATATTGTACTTATACTGTACCTGGCACTGAGCCAGCTCTTCAGACAAACTCCTCAGCTCCTCCTTGAGGAGTAAAGCAGCTTCACTGTCTTCCCAATCCACTGAGATCCTGACAGAAAAAGATTTCATTTATATCATTGAAATAGATAGATAGATAGATAATAGATAGATAGATAGATAGATAGATCAAATTTAAATCATGACAAGTACAACAATAAAGATAAAAAGTGCTTAATACACTAACAAAACAGCTCTGATAAGTGTTTATTAAACCGAAAACAGCTGATCTGTATCTGTCTATCTCTATCTATCTCTTTATCCTGTTGTTTGTTGAGTCTGTCTGAGCCGCAGCGCGTCCTTAGAAAACCACTAACTTACAGTTTATGCGAAGTAAAGACCTGCGGTAGCATATATATATAATATTAATATTTTCCATGCTATCAGTATAACACACGGAACAAATTATTTAACTATTGTATTATTTGATGCTGCTCAAATTCACATACATCGACCAATAGTTATGATAATAATATACGATTTACAAATGTGGCAAAAACCTAAATCCTTCCTTAAAAAGTATATGCCTTAGAAATAGTTCTACAATAGTTACTACAGCACGTGTTACTACTGTATATCACAATAAATTAATATGACTTATACAGCTGTTTTCTTTCTTTCTTTCTTTCTTTCTTTCTTTCCTGTATTTATACAAGAATTATTATAATAGGCCTAACCATATTATTTTTTGTCAAAACCCATGATTCATATAGTAACTGTCTTTGAGGCAAGACACCCCCAGTGAATATATGGTAAACAAATAAGTAATACAGATCACCCTATTTGATTGATAATATTTCAAACATTTTTTGTAATTGCAAGTTTTCTGAAATGTTTAAATATGCAAATGGATGCTTTTCTATGTAAATGTGCACTAATTTGCATACACTTCCAGAACAGGAATATGAACATTGCATAAAGCCAGGTTCAAGATTCTGGTTTCATTTTGTTGACATATTAGGGTCAAAGTTTATTTATTTATTTATAATACATCTTTTTTTCACTGCATGAATCAGAAAGCCAGATTTTCAGATTTCCACTGTTCCACTGTTTTTAGGAATAAAATGTTGTATAACATGGGACAAATGACATGAACAAACCTCTCTGTAAAAATCTTGAGAATATAGATATGTAGATATATAATAAAACTGTAAAGTGTGCTGTAAAGTGGAGATTTATGGCTCAGTGCAGGAGAAACAACTCATTTTGAGAAATTGTGTCTGTAATTGAACTCTACAGATGCAAACAGATAAAGTGCAATAAAAGCCTATTTTGGATGTTTTCTTTCCACTAGTTTGAAACAACATGTTATGAAAAGCCAAATAGCCCAATATTTCCACATTGAATAGTGCATGGAAAAAACGGTCTTGCCTTTAGGTGACATTAATGAATCCACACAAACAAAATGTTGAATTTGTTAAAATGATTATTTCACCTATAACTCTTGGATTTCACTCACAGTCCTCAGTCAGTGCAGGCTGCTTTCAAGTCAAATGCTTACTTATTTTAATAAACACTCCTAAAGAATCTACCAGTTTTTTTTTTTTTTTTTTTTTATCTTATTCAACACAATATCAATTATCATATAGATTGTACCCTCGTGACGTTCTGATTTTATTAAGGCATGTGACATTGTTTTTTTTTGGTTGCATAATGCTTGTATAATGGAGCATAAACAACTGTGCCTGTCCTCGCCGGCTAAAGTCATATCACAGTCAAAAGGCTAGCTGATTAAAACCACAGAAACAAGATTAGACAGATATAAAGGAGGTTGCAGGAGCGCAGCAGACAGCAGGTCATCTGCTTTGGAGCTCGCATGCTCTCTTGCTCCAGAAGAAGTCAATTGACTTAGCGTGATTAGGCTTTTCTTTGACCCTCAAACAGTGCCTCTCATTAGGATGCTCATTTGAGCTGCGATTTCAAGGCAGTGGACTGGCTGGGTATTTGCAACCTCTGCCCCTCTTCGAAGCGCAGACACATGGCACTTTTGAATCAACTTTTTCTTTCTTGCTCAACAAAGCCCTTTGTTTACTCAGGATAGTTACCAGTCATCCGCTCCGAATGTGATTTTTACATGCACTCTCTGGCACTAATATCAGTTTCCGTTCAACAGCGGCCAGACGTCACAAACGAAACATGCTCCATTTACAGTTCCGATCGACAGACAACCACGCAAATGCTGCTCGAGTGAGTAGAATTTTTTTTTCCCCAGTTATCTTTTTCATTTAAATCTGCAGCAAGAAAACAGTATACTACAGTATAAATGATAAAAATGGAAGGTCCTTGAGTGATGCTAATTTAGACTGAACAACAAATTTAAATCATTTTGTATCTTAAAGTCACCAGCTTTGTCGGGCAGTTTGCATATCTTCAGCGGTTTGTGGCTTTTGTTCAGTTAATTTGTCTGATTTTGATCAGACACTGCAAATAAAACATTTTTAAAATCCTGTTGTTAATATAACATTTTCATTTTCAATGGCATATTATAGACTTTTAACATTTTTGTATAGGTAGCAATATATTATTAAATTGCTTATTATTTCAGGATAATTGGGACAATTTTTTTTGTAGTCGTCTCAATGGCAAAAGTGTCCCCATCCCTGCAGGATTTGAGTATTTCAGTTCTAGACCTTCTTTCTTTTGTTGTTCACTGGGGTGTTTTTAGTAAGAAGCTCAGAAGACTTTATAATGTTATGAAATCTCAGTATTTTTTATTTTTACTTGTTGTAATGCCCTAATAGCAGGAATTGTATTGTATGCTAGAACACTATTTCATAGTGCTGATATGGTCTGTTATCTTTGCTGTTAGCCCAGTATTTCTGATGTGATGTAACATAAAATGATTCCATTTAACTCATCTGTTCCTCCTTCTCCATGTCACTGAGAAACAGAGATGTGTTCACACCGTGCAGCACATGAAATCAGGAAGCATCAACAATCCCTCGGTGGGCTGAGTAGGCAGAGCACGGGAAGTATTTCGCCACAGAGGATTGGGAAAGCCCCGCTTCTCCGCCTGCAATCCGAGGTAGGAGGACTGTCATCTGCTGAGCGTTCACCTTTGATAAAGAGGAAAGAAAAAAGGCGTCGCACTTTATAACGTTCTAAAAACGTACAAGTCGCTCGCTTTGTAGACATGGCTGGCTGCAAATCTGGCAGTGTCACTTTGGAATGGAAATGAGAGACACTTTAAAGAGGAGCACAACACATCATTTCCCAGCGGATGAAGATGTGGGTGTGCAAATCCAGTTGAGATAATGGAGATGCGTTAAACTTGATTCTGACAGTTTATGTGCCCCAGGATATTGGTTTTAAAAAGGGAAACAGAATTTTATCCTATCCTACTTCCCACGTCTATTGTTTTATCCTGAAATGTAACCGAGTTACAGTAAGTATGTTCTGTAAAAGTTTGGAGTAATTAGGTACGAGAATAATTTGGATGTGCATAAACCAAGTGTTAGCACCAAAACAGGCAATTATGATCAAGAACCGGAATAGGACAATAATAACAATAATCAAAAAAAATTCCCACTTTATACAGTTATACAGTTGTGCTTTTGACTGAATTGCTTAGCAACTTTTATAATGGCTATTGTGGTTTATTATTACTATCCAAAAACAATATTTTATATTAATAATAGTAGTATTTAATTATAGTATTTAGGAAACAGTGTGTGTGTGTGTGTGTGTGTGTGCTCGTGATGGTCATTTTAGTTAGTTAAGACTTTAGTGATTTTAGTTAGTAAATACTTTTATATTGAAAGAGATTGAAAACAGGGTTGTAAACAAGCAAGTTCTTTTTACAGCTCGTAAGACACAGCCAACAAACACACTTAGCAGCGCTGTCATCAGAAATCACCCTGAACAGATGAAAGATGTTGCTTTCCTCACCGACATTCAGACTGATGTTTTATTGTGAATATGAGATTGAGCTGAAGAATGAACGCTGTATCAGTAAGCAGTAAGGTACGAGAGGCCGTGCTTTATTGTGAAAAAGGCAGCAAAACACCAGCAGGGGTCACTCATACTTCCTTACATAATAAACAGCTAATGAAACACATATTATATATTGATTGTTTATGTTGCTAAGGGTGTTGCGCAGTGATTCACAGAACCGTTGGGTGAAGGCGTCGTAGCCGTGCTTTATCGTGAATAAAACACAGCTCAGAATTGGGGACTGGAAGTAACCGTTTTATAATACAGTGATACAATAAGATTTCAATGGAGCAACTAAACATTCCTTCATCACTCGTTCTAAAGTAACGTTCTTGAATCCGTGGCGGAAGGAAGTAGTTCTGCATACAAAATGTTTTTAAAGACTCTCTGTGGTTGTTTCTTATTTATTTACACACTTGTGCCGTCGAACTGTTCTATAAACTAAATATCACGAGTAGGCCTACCCATGTGATATTACTCTGTATTGCATAGAGAGAGAGAGAGAGAGAGAGAGAGAGAGAGCATTGTATCTATTTATTAATTTTAAATGTTAATATATACTAGTTGAAGGCACTGTAAAAAGTGACAACTGCAATTGTTAACTTAAAAAAATCTATTTTTATCTGATCAAACATAAAAATTAGTTGGTGCAAATTCA
Source organism: Cyprinus carpio (assembly GCF_018340385.1). Lineage (NCBI taxonomy): Eukaryota > Metazoa > Chordata > Actinopteri > Cypriniformes > Cyprinidae > Cyprinus > Cyprinus carpio. Next base: position 3,312,903 of record NC_056572.1, read on the forward strand.
CGCATATAGGTTCGTTCATTAATGTTAAACTTTTATAAAGCCAGATGAATTAGATGTTTACTGTTTTTTAGGTTAGCACTTTTTTGGCAGTGCACTCAATATAAAGTGAGCTCTAAGCTCTTTACAAACATATAATTCTCTGCGAGGCACAATGCAGCTCCTTCATAGCAGTGACAGTCACAGTCATGTATTCTGTGCAATGGCTTGCAACCTACAGATCTGCATCTCTCCACTCGCCCATCGGCAAACCTGTCATCACGCGCCCATCCGCTTGCGTGCAAACACACCCGGAGCGCCGCATCCCAGGACGGGCTCCACTGTTGAGCATTTGTCCCCCGTGCATGAGTCTCTGGCTCCATCTGATGACCTTCTAACTGTCTTCAGCAGGCAGTGGGTTTGGATAATGAGGGGATTGATACGAGGGCTCTCTTCCTGTGGGCGATGTGAGGAGAAAGGGGAGCCAGCTGGGTGGAGGGAGCAATGCTTGCCCCATGTGCCTCTGTTTGAATTGTGGGAAAAAAGCAGGGAAGTGATTCCCCTACAGGCTGTATCAGATTTCCCCTGAGAGGATCATGCAGCTCAAATAATGTAAGCCCCTGGCAAACACAGAGAACCTTTTCACTCCTTTGTTTTTGTTTATGCTTATGCATGTGTGCAAAGAGGTGTCCACGGCCATTATCATCTGAAAGTATAAGCATATAAGCATCAAGCGTATAGCTAACAAATACGTACTTTTGTTTCCTTCCACCACGAATCGATGTTCCTTCTAGGGTGTGGAAAGTTTACACAAGAGAAGAGATCAATGGTAAAAATGACTTCCGTATTGAGGGTGGATGGCGAAGGTAGAGCGAAGCATGCCTGGCCTCCTCTCTTAAGTCGAGTGACTCCATTAGCTTGACATTCTCCTCAGTGCCCATAAACAGGAAATACTGTGGCATTTATCGAACAGACAGACAGTCTATGAAAGCTGATGGCCGTCCCAACGGACCAAAACCGGTAGAAGGTTCAATAGCCTCATCATCAACTGCTGCCCTTTGAGTAATTAGACAACTGGAAGGGGTCTGACATCAACCAATACTTACACTGGGGTCACAAGTGTGTTTTTGCAGCTGATTTCAGAAAGGAAGCTGCTTTAATGTCATTGTTTTTCTCGAGCAAATAAAAGAGTCAAGCTGCTGAGTTCATAACTCTTGTACGCAGTTGCTTAGAAGATGGCAACGATGTTTAATCGACTGCATTGAGCTTATTTCATGTAGTATAATCAAAAGAATTCAAAAATGTGTCATAAGATTATGCAAGAAAATCGATTTCACAGCAATTTAACGCTACATCTACAAGCTAGAAGTTGCATCAAACATCAAACGCTGAATTACCGAACCCACGTGACCATGCTAACATATCCATTACTCATAATTCTTTAAAGGTCTATTTTCTCTCTTCTGTTGTTTAATATCAGGGAGCGATGTACAGTAATATCTCATTTAATTAGGGATTTATGCTCTCTAACTACCGGGCATATGGTATTTACTCTGCCATGGCCTTGCACATCAGATGAATATGCATATCCTGGGAGTGTGCAGCTTGTTACCCTGGAACAAATTCTACACAAGTTTAATCCCTGATCTATTATTTACCTCTTGACCAAACATGTGAGTGGGGCTTGTAGGCACTCGGCTTGATCAAAATGACTGCCTTGGGATTTAGGGGCTTCTATTGGTCCAAAGGAGAAGTCTGTCATTTGACTTTCCTCAGCCTTCACTCTTGAGAATCGAGCTCTGTGCGCACTGTGAGGAAAAAAGAAACAAGTCCATAATTAAACATTTATGAGCGCTCTGTTCAGACAGTCTGGGGACACAAGTTTGGGAGATATATAGGAAATCAGTGTCCTCAAATATCTCTAAAGCAAAGTATTTTAGTGATCTGTGGATGTGTGTGTGTGTGTGTGTGTGTGTGTGTGTGTGTGTGTGTGTGTGTGTGTGTGTGTGTGTGTGTGTTTGTGTGTGTTTTGTAGGGGGACTCTCCTTCAAGTGAAATCTAAAAGAGGGCCTGATGAATGTTAGGCAAATATTAAAAACAAGGACAAAATACTGATTCTAACACATTCAAAATCATTGATTCACACAGCGTTACAAATTATAGCTCTGTCCATTGGTCATAAAGTCATTGCTCAAGTCAGTTTAGGACATGATTATACTGTTCAAGAAAACTGCTATGAAAGCCCCATTATTATTATTATTATTATTATTATTATTATTATTATTATTATTATTCAGTTTTCAGTATTTTTTTTAATTCAGAGTCTGTGTAGAAATGTAAAAAAAAAGGAAAGAAAGGGAAAAAAGTGGATTGTTTTGTGTCTGCAGGATTTTTAGACGTTTGTTAACATAGTTCTGTTCATACCATTTATTAAAGCTACAGTCTACAGGGTTTACACCAACAATGCTAGAAAAAATTCCCCTCCTTATTATAGAGCTAATATTCCAGTAACTATATTAGCTTATAATACTCTACTCTTAAAGACAATTTAAACATACTAGAAGATAAAACACTACCAAATGTACTAGAAACTAGAAGACAATTACCCCAAATTACAAAATGATAATATACTAAAATCATCTCTGCTAGAAGATAATGCACTACCAAGTAGCCTACACTAGACTAAAATATATTACCATGTTCCTTTGGACGTAATGCAGCAGTCAGAGAGAGCTGACTATGCAGAAGAAATAGCCGGGAGTGAGTAAGACAGTCAGTTTTCTCTTCCAGGGACAGCCAGAGATTTACCCCCGCTGCTTCAAACTACCCACCCACTTCTGTCCCGCTCCAGTCCCGGCGGAGAGTCCGACACGAGCGGATCTGGAGCAGCGGAACCCGCGCTGGGCTTCTGGATCCACCGAAACAGCTTCTGTTTCAGCAGCGGGCTTCTTTCGCTTTACACGCGAGTGACGAGAGCTAGAACTGCTGCTCTGCGCTTTCTTTTTGCTTTTTAAAATCAGTTGTGTGTCTCTTCTTAACGATAAATGACTGCCGTTGATCTTCTCCCTAATATCATTCTCGGTTCGAAAGTGAGGGGACAAACATAAAGTTTTGAGTGAGTTTAGAGAGATTTGCGTAAAGAAGAGCAGAGGAAGAGGAGCGCGTCCCCCCACATGAGGGCGAGATCCGACTGAACTTCATTCTGCCATTCACACAATATGAAGAAATGGTGAGTCTGAGCGATCGACACATGCACTCTTTACCATAAGCCTCATTAATGACATGAACAAACATTATCCGATGTATAGCGCGCGCTGCGATCAGAACGTCACGCGAACTTTAATAACCACAGAAACCTATCAGTGAGCAATAGACGAACTTAAAGCTGTTAAGCGCTATTCTCTCTCCTAATGACTCAGTTTACTGAAGTTTATCCAAAGTGTTAGTCGGGCATTTTAATTAGAAAATCTACCGCCCTCAGCATATTCACAAACTAAAGTTAAAGAGAAACTGCTTTACCTGGGGATTGCGCTCATCTCGCTCGTGCTTTATTACTCTTAAATAAAACACTCTGTAGGAGTGCACGTCACTTTTGTATAAAAGCAAATGAAATCATAAATATAGAATAAATCAAAATGTTAAGGGTCACGTGAAAATCGTTGACCCTTAACACATTTTAAAATCCATCCATATCATCTGTTCTTTTAGCTCGACTATAACAGACATATATAACGTGCAATAATATAAATTTATGAATATTCCTATGTTGAAAGAATATCCTAAGTATCCTTTATTATAAGCAACTTATGAGTCAAATAAAATCAAATAACTTCACCCAAATGTTTATGAATTATAAGACAAAATGATTCATCCCTCATTTTTTTTTTTTTTTTTTTTTTTTAAAAAAAAAAATACTTTTTTTTTTATGATTTTTTAAATGGCAGCAGTCATCATGATTTATTTTGAATGTATTTTTGTACATTATTCTGCTGAGTAGTACAGTAAATGCAACCATTTAAAAGATAATTTACAGATTCCTCTGCAACCTGTTTGTGACAATTCCAATATTTTAAACTGCTTTTTTTCTTTTTTCTTTTTTTGTATGTGTGAGTTATTGTTTATTGCTTGTTATCATTTTGCTGAAAAGAGAGAAAGTGATTTATAAGGGCAGGTGAACACGGAGGCATTTCAGTTTCAGAGAACGCAGAGACAAGAGGAGATATCGCTGAATATATACAATCGGGGGGAAAAAATCTCCCTGTTCCTCTACTTCATGTTTTATGAGGTTTTTATAAGGTTTTTTTTTTTTTTCCTAATCTCAGCGGCTGTCTGTGACGGGGCACAGTTGTTCAGAAGTGCTGCAGTCAAGAATGACAATTTGCATTCCAAGAGTGTCATTTGATGACTTTTATCTGCACGGCTCCCTTGACTTGTCTGGACACTTAACATTTCATCTGGTCCGTGTCAAGAGTCAAACGCAGTTATGTCCCCTTTTCTCAGTCTCTCTATCCCCCTCTCTTTCTTTCTCTTTGTCTTTCTCAGTCTCATCTCCTCTTTCTTTTCTTAAAAAGAAAAGAAAAGAAAAGAGCGTAGGTTCAGGGCAGGAGTATGGGAGTAATGAGAGGGGTGTGCGAGAGAGAAGGAAGGAGGAGGTGAAATGAAGAGTTGCTTTTCATGTTGCGGCGCAGTCGAAGGCTGAACTTGTCAGCTGTGTGTTGTTGTGATTCTCCAGGGGCCCTGGCAGAGTAAGAGGGTAGATGATGGTTAGACGGTTCAATAAGCGCACGGACAGGTAGCCCTAGTGACGTCCCCCGGAGACATTGTCTTAATGAAGAGCAGGTCCACTTAGCCCTGTGTTCTCTGACCCTCTGCCTACTCTCATACACACACACACACACACACACACACACACCACACACACACACACAGCTCTCTTGAACCTCTCAGTGAGTTGTGTTGGTGACGCATGTAAAATTGTCAGTTTCTGGGTAGAAATCTAGGACTTAATAATATAATAATTAACATTAATAAACAGACAGACTGTTATGTAAAGGGTGGGTCACAACACCTGAGAAACAGTGAGAGCACCCAGCACAGAATGTTAATTAAATTGCTTGTGATGTTAAGTACATTTGTACTGTTAGAAAAGGCCAGCTTTTGAGGCATTTTCATTTCTCCTTTGTCCAGCTGTGGACTCTTATAAAGTACCCTGTAAACAGTGGTAACTTGCAATTGCTACCTTAAAGAGCTATTACTGCCTGATTGAACTCTGTAAAATAATGTTAAAATACATTTATACCTTAAAACATATTTTGTTTGATAGAAAAACTATTAAAGAACAACTACAATTGCACATGCAGATGCAGAGATCATTTCAAAGCTGCTTTATATGGCATTTCATTTTATGTGGCTTCATGGTTTATTTGAATTGTACTCTGTATTTCTAATGCAATGTCACTATGCATAGTCAACAGAAACAAAATATTTAAAAAAAATAATAATAATAAAGTACAGGTGTTTTCCTGAACATCAATTGAATGCAACAAAAAAAATGTATTAAGTACCAGAGAGACATCTCAGAAATTATGCTATTTTTTAGGTTTTGTGTTTTTTCTGCTGTATGCACACAATAAAGTAAGAAACATCGGCAAAGTGTCCAACAAACATACTTTTTAAATTAAAATAGCATATTAGAATTTTTCCACAACAAGAGTCATATTGCTGTGATTCACTGCCAAGGGTATTTTGTTGCAGAATATCTGTAAATGTTGAGGTAAAACAGAAATGCTGCTAGAACTGGATTGATGACCTGAGGAAATGATAGTTTAAGGGTAACCTCTGCTCTCTTAAAGAACTAAGACAATAATTCACTTCTGTTCGTGGAGTGAAGCGCGCTGGGCCGGGGATGTTGTGGATCTACAAGCTCGCACAAACCAGAAGCCCTTGCAGTAACTAAGTACTCAGTGGGGAGGTGTATGATTATTGTGGGTGATTTATTTTTTATACGTATACGGAGGTACTACAGAATAAGATGTTTCACATTGTGTTGTACAGAGTGTGCTGGAAAAAGAGGAAACAATGGGATTTCCAGAAGTGCATTTGTCTCTTAATAAAAAAGAACAGGGATAAACCCGTTTAGCGACCTCGTGAGGTCCGAGGAAAGGTTTGATTAAAACGTGTCACTTCTGACTGAGCTCGGACCGGAGTGCTGAAAGAAATAAGATATGACTAGATAAGTGCTAGGTCTTAAATAAATCCGCCAGAACTGCTCAGAGGCGATGTATGATATACAGTGTACGTTATAAATGCATGTTTTCAGACCCAATATGGGACCTCTCTTCAACTAAGCTAAATAAACAATCATTTTATTATTCAATTTTTATTGTTTATTTTTTCTATATAAGTAAGGCTCTTTGGAGTAAATCGAGCGAGTTAGTAAAGTTAAAGGTCTTAAAATTTTTATATTTATAATTTAAATTATGAAAATACTTTTTTCTTAGTGTTTTTTTTATTATTTTCTGTTTACAGAAAAGGGTTAGGAAACATTTTATTTTTATGTTACAAACTAATTACTATAAAAGTACAGCTTTGAGTTTGTATATACTTTTAAGGTGTGTTGATAAGTATGGTATTGAAAGTGTGTGTGTGTGTGTGTTTAGGTGTGTGTGGAGCGAGGGACAGTGCAGCTTTTGAGCCGTGTCTCTGAGAGCTCTTTCATTGTGACTGTAACATTCCACTAATGCAGTCACAGCAGCGATGCACAAGACGAGACATGCGTCCCCTCCGTCTCATCAGTCGCTCTCTGTCTCGCTCTCTTTCTTTCTGTGACCTTAACATTTATCAGAGAACCCTGTGCAAAATTCCTCTCAGCATCTGTGGAATGGGGGGAGCGAACATGTTCACACACACACACACACACGCGCACACACACACACACACACACACACACGAGCACGTTGTGTTTCCATGTTTGATGGGTTCATTCCAGAGGTGTAATGGTTTTTCTACTGTACAAACTGTATTTTTTATCTCCTAAACCTGCCCCTCACACAAAACTACAGGCACTTTTAAGATTCTCAAAAAAACTTAATTGCTTTGTACCTAAAATCCGATCCATATTATTTTATTATTATGTTTTTCTTCCATGTTGTTTCTTTCTGTCAGTTTTATTAACATCAGCTAGGCCTCTCTGTCTGAGATTGAGGGGAACAATAACAAAAACAGCCCCACTGTCACCGTTATTAGATTCCTGCTTCTTTACCAGGCAACCTCATATTAAAAGAGAGAGAGAGGGAGCGAGAGGGGAAATGAGCGCGCCGTGGATAGAGTTTGCTGAGTGTGTCAAGGACATGTTGCCACATGTTGATAGCACTGAAGAGCAGGGGTGAGGAGGACACAGCGAGGAGGACAGCGTCCTGCTGGAGAAGTTTTACTGCTAACACAAACAGTTAGCGCGGGGAATCCAGTGTTTTAACTGGTGTCATGTACACAAGTGTTTCTCTTTTTTCTTTATGGTTTTAAAAAAAGTAGCAACAAACAGCAATGTACCTCAGCATTGCCAAAAGGTTACTGCTGACTAGAACTGCTTCAACATCACTCAGATCTGTGCTCACTGACTAATTGGGGCACGTATTAGTCTTCTCACCTCAAAGCTTTAACTGCATTTTTTTGCGAAGAGCTCAGACATTTTTTAACTATTTTCATCACTATAAGTCAAAGAAAGATTTTTTATTCTTTTTAATAGGACAGTGTAGATTGTACTGTAGCTCCTATCATAGAACACAAGATTTAATGACATTTAAAGGAAAATTCGGAAGGGCAAAACAACTGATGTATTTATGTAGTGTGTCAACATTATGCCACAAACGCTGTGGACTTATCTTACATTGGAATTTGCATTGGAATAGACCTTGTACTAAGTGAAATAAAAAACAACGTTTTAAAAGCTTTTAACATGACATTACTTTTGGGCCAATATAACGTTCTTAAATCGGTCAGTCCAGTCGACCAGTCCATGAGGCTGTGTTTGGCATTAATGTTAAAAGACTACCGAAGCTACTCCAGTAGAATAATATGCTTTTCTTTAGCACAAGAAAGCCCTCTTGCAGATGTTTCGAGGTACGGTCAGTGCTCATGGACTCCCATGTGATTGCTATTATTTCTCAGAGCCAATTCTGGAGGATGTGGTAGATTTATGACATGGGTTGCATCATTATAACTTATGCCACTTACACAAGCTATTCATCCAGTGATTAAGAACAATCACGTATATCCATAAAACATTAATGATTTGTTAAGCAACTGTTGGTTTCCAATAAATTTCTTGAATTTCCAAACTACAGTAAAGATTAATATCTTACCTGGAAAGCCTTGGGGAGAAATGCAATAAAGCCGTTTTTCTTTATTAGGACTTTTCTCCTGGCCCTCTCTTTCTTTCTCCTTTGCTAGATGCCAGTAACCCAACAGCACCCGAAAGAAAGCAACAGCTCTGGCTCTAGTGAGGATCCTCCCTCCCAATGTTTCCCGCTATGAGACACTTTTTTAATTTCTTTATAGATATATATCTGTGCGCTATAGTGAAGTGAAGGCTGCTAATCGATATTCTCTTATTGGGTTTGTGGTTTTGGTCAAATATCTCTCTTGGTTGTGCCTCAGGTTAGGGGCAGCAGACTAATAAAGCATGTTGTGTCTCAGGGCAGAAGCAGGGATGAGTATGGATTAGTCAGTGTACCCTTCCTGTGACATACAGTACAGCTCGAATCTGGAGCTCTGTCTCTGTATGGAAGGCTTTATTCATGTCCTAATGGAGCAGAGAGTCAGCACATGTCAAACAGAGATGAAGGAGGTCTGCAGAAATGCTCTCCTGCCTGTATGTTTGTCCTTGGTTAAGTCGGATTGCCTGTGGCCAGTCCTGTGTGGCTGGTGTCTGAGGAAACTTATGAAAGGAGCCATTCTATTCAGTAGCTCTGAGCTTAGAGATTAGGACACTGAACTATGCTGTAGAAACCTTTATGTGTGTTTAAAGAGCGCTCATTGTAAAGGGTCCACCGATGTGTATTATTAAATGTTTAGGTAATAAAACACCAAAATGATCTAAGGGGTGTCTTAATAATCTACTGTGATACCTGGATTATTCCTCTGTTCTTTTGAATTCACTCGAATAACAGCTCAGAGAGGGGAAGTGAGACGCAATGAGTGCCACTCGCAAGCCGAGCTGTTATTACAGACTGGAGCACCCTGTCATAAATACTCATAATTAGATGCTTCCAGAGACCTAATAATTTTACCATGTAACACAAAGTATCTTGAGTGGCAGAGTCACTTTCCTCTCTCCTCAGGTTTATTTACTGCTGAAGTGAGCCTGTAGTCTCAGTTTTCTGCTTATACCTGGCTAATGGAAGGGTTTTGGTTAGTACAGTAGCTTGGCTGGTGACACCCTGTATGATTTCCCCTTTCAGCGGTGTCGTCTGAGCAAGCCCTGCGTTCATGTTTTTTCACATGTAAACGCCACTCTGTTTCACTCCAGCGCTTCAGGCCTCTTTTATGAGCCTATGAAAATTTCAGCTGCTTTTTTGACTCGAAGAAAAAAAAAAGTGCTGTAAAAATGCTTGCTTTTTTAGGCCAAAGGACCTTCATCAAATATCATTCAACTTATAGACGGGTCTTTCATACCAATTTATGCCTATTTGCAAGATCCTCATTTCTCAGATCTTGCTGGTCAGGAAGCCCACATTAGAAATGTTAAAGAGCATGTTGGTATGTTAGCATAGTGCCTTTGTAGCTTTCATCCAGCATGTCTTTGTGAATCTTTAGCTAAGGCAGTCCAGGAGTTCCCCCGGCTCCCACATCAAAGCTTCTCGCATCTTCTTTCCGGCCACAGTCCAGCTAGCCTGTAGAGTGCATTAGCTCAGAGCAAATGTAGCATGTTTAGAGTGCCACCCAATAATGCAATGTTCACATTTTGTTACTACACAAAAAAACGCAAAATTCCAATATAACCACAAAAGAAGATGAAGGTAGGTAAACAACAACAAAAAGCATATGGGCAGATCAGAACTTTGTACTCATGTTTGTACAACTTAGCCCAAATTTTCTGCACTTGTGTGTATTTGTGTGCCTGAACTAAACATCGACATGTGCACGTACACCAGCAATTTTCTCCACTGTTTGGTGAGTCCACTGATGGTCATACTCAAGATCTGTGCCGCTGCTTGCTTTTTACTACGCAAAGAAAAAATGGCGATAAAACAGCAGAAGGATAAAGGTGGGAAATAACAAAAACAGATAAATGAATTCAGAAGTATAAAGAAAAAGGAGGTTGTAGTGTTGTATGTCCCAAAACCCGGGTTCATTGTCAGCAGAGTATACTCAGAAAACTTTGAACCCAAATGCGGGACGCAATGATGGGCAAAAAACAAAGCTGCCCCAAGAGATGTTTCCTTTGTCAAGGAATATCAATTCATATGTAACAGTTTTTAGCCTTTTGAGTTGTTCAGATTGTCCATTTTCTTTCCTCCTGTGGTAACCTGACTAGGCCAAGTTCTTCACAAAGTGCTAGAATCTTTCTGGTCCTCTTTCATATCACTGTGGATGCAACACTGTAGTCTCAGAGGCCATTGAGCTCTGAGAGAACTTTAAACCTGTGCTGGTCATCTTGCTCTTCAGCAAGCAGGTCTTTGTGCCCTTAAGCAGGGTTGCAACTGAAAACGACTTGCTACAAAAATACAAATTCTACAGCACACATAATGGGGATACTAAAAACAAACAGCACTTGATGTCTACCTGAATCCTCAGAAACTGAAATGGCACAATAATCCAGTATTCACTGAGGCTCAGCACATTGATAGGTTTTTCAGGCAGGGCTTTTACAAAGAGATTCTGTACAAGTTGTTTTCTGACATTGCATGTGTATTCATTCATTCAACACTGCCAGAGCAAGAGGTATCCTCTTGTAAACCATTGTATTGCATATGGCAGTGGTTCTCAAGTTTTTTTTTTTTTTTAACTTTTAAGCCAGCGACCCTTAACGTAAGATTGACAAGACCACAGCATACACAAACAATAATCAAAACACTTGATTTAAGCCGTTTGCAATATTTTAACTATATTTTTACTATAGATCATTGTTGCTTACTTTTCGATGGGGTTGGGTGTACTTTTTGGGAGCCCAAAAGCTTCAGCCGTGTGCCTGATGGTGGATACAGCTACTTCATTTTTCAACAATCAGACGTGATCTGTATTTATTTTCTATGTATGTAACAGTGGAAAAATTCTGCTCGCACAGATATGTAGATCCAAAAGGAAGCAGTACATCAGTTGCCACACTGGAAAACTCTCTGTATTCATTTGCTAGAATAAAGTTTTTTTATGTTCGATCACTGGACAGCTCCAGCAAAGCACCTTCCAGATTTGTGGGGAGACGAGTCCTACTTTCAGAGAAAATGGTTTCCCGTAGTCCAGTCCACCACAATTCTGGTTGTGTCTCTCTTTTTGGGAAATACTCATTGAATTGTTCCAAAAGGTGATGTGTTCTTTCAGGCTGCTGAGACTCAGTCCACTCTCCTCCAGATTGTCCTCAAGCTCAGGAAACATCTCCACATTACCTTGTTCAACTCGCTCAGCTCATCTTTCCAGTTTTTTCATAAATGTTCAACTTTGTAATTCATTGTCAGGACATTTGTGTTTGGCCCTTGTAAATGAAACAGATTAAGCATGTTTAAGCCTTTCGAATACTCTTGCCCAATAAGCAAGTTTTGACAACCAATCTGGATCTGTCAGGTGGTGGCGATTTCCAATTTTGAGTCTTTCAACAATGAGTGCACTTCTTCATAAAGTCGTGTCCCTCGTGATAACCATTGGACTTTTGGTGTGAAACCAGCGCAATGCTTCGTGCTGTTGAGCCCATCTTGGCTAGTAAGTCTGCTGTTTAATGGACTATGTGATTTAACAATTTTGATTGCACATTTCAGGACACTATAGAGTTCAGAATCAAGTGTTCTGCTGTGTAGCAAGAGACTCGCGGTGAATGATGCAGTGTGGACTTTAGGTGAGAGCCACTGTTCTAAAACCTTTTGCCTTGATCCCTTGTTTTTTACCTACGATTGCACCTGCACCGTCAGGACATACACCAACGCAATCATCCCATAAAAGTCCCATCTCTTTTATTTTGGTGTCCAGCTTGCTGAAAATGTCACTGCCTGTACAAGTCCCCTCCAGTGCTGAGCAGAAAAGCACATCCTCGTGCGGTGTTTTCTGTCATATGTGTATTTTGATGAACGCCAGCAACTGAGCAGAATTAGACACACTCAGCAGATTCGTCCGACCTGTAGTGCATATTTTTTTCCCATTTTATCCTATAATCAATTGACTCTTTATGTCTTTTGCAATATCATGTCCACGGCGAGCGAAAACAGGGACATCATAAGCTCATTGGGCCCAGTAATATTACTAAGGTCTTGATATGGTCTTGGATTGAATTTTTTCGACATTCGCAAGCTCTCTGACAGTTTTTGATGGCAATTTTTTGGAATCCGGTACAAATCTAGTTTACCATATGTAAAAGGCTGAGTCATAGTTGGAATTTTTTATATAGAAAATGTTGTATCTGGAACCCAACATTAGAAAATGTTTTGCGTAGCATTAGAAAAGCTTATTGATACATTGAACAACATTCGGCTACTTCCACAGAAGGTTGACTGGCTTCAGCCTTTTAAAGTGGCTAAACAGAAGACAGCATTCCAACAACAATTCAGACTCAGTGGTTCCACCGAATTCAAGGCAGCATTTGTGTCTCTGTGTTCCAGCTAATGATCTCCCTCCTTCGTGAAATTCATACTGACAAGAAGAGTGCAGACCCAACCAATAAAACATGATACAGTACACAAACGACTTCCTTACAGTCTAGAGGGACGTGATTGCAAACCAAGTGTACATCTGAGAGATCAATTTCTTTTGTAAACCTACAGTAACGGTTCAGAAATGTTCAGCTTTAAATGAGGGTTTCATTTTATTTAGCTGTGCAAAGACCGTAATGGAAATGAAATTTATGATTCCCTGTGACCGACTCTGCGAATCTGCCAGTATGTTGCAATCGGATGAGTCTTTTTATCTTGCTGTCACCTACGAGTTTCCTGTGCCGCCTCTGGCAGCTTTGCAGTCATGGTGACTTTAATGTTGAACTCTTTGTCTCATGGGCAGGCCAGAGGAATTGTACAGTTATGATTTCGTGAACAACACTCACATTATAATCAGTGTAAGGCTTACTTATCCCCTAATCCTTAAGTGGATAAGCTAAGCTTAATGTAGGCTATCAGCAGTATAAATTAGCTCCAATTACATTTTATTGGCCATATAACAACATATCTTTTAGTGGGCTTAAACAGCATTGCACAAAAAGAATGCCGGTGGCAATCTTCACAATCTTTTTCACAACCTCTCTCTCTCTATATATCTGCTAACGTTGCATTTTTTTGTTGTTTAAAAGCTATGCCTTTTTGTCAGTTTGCCTGTGATGCTGTCAAACGTTTCTTGCGGACCAGGTTTGTGCTTGGTTTACTGTGGATCAACCTTGACAATCAGGATGTTTCACTCATGTGCCATGGCTTGACAGCGTGTTCAGCAGTTTGGTCACTGTAGTTCATTTAAAAACCTAGCGAGATGTGCCATGTGGTGCATTGAGGGGTGAACCCAATCCTGGCCTGACAGCAAGATGGTAGCCCCTCCACCTTTTAAGTGATTCTGGAGTATTTCCGGAGACACACAACTGCTTTTGCTTTTGTTTGCTTGCACATTGTGACGTTCTGGGAATTATAGCGTCTCTGTCTCAAAACCCACTGATCTGAATGTTGTGTTTGAACCTTTTGGGGCTTACTGGTGGGAAGCATACGTACTTATGCACAGCTTTTCACTGAGAACAATAAATTTTAAATTCATCAAAACACTCTATTCTGTCTACCGGTGTTTGTGTTCCCACATCTTTCTCATATAGAAAATCAGCCGTGTGCATGTGGTTTGTCCTTGTAGAAAACTGGGATGAGCAGCATGACAGGAATCTTGTCAGTTCTTTATTGGTCACTTGCCAGACAATGAGATCTGGCACACACCACTGGACTTCTCTGATAAATTCTCAACCATGTCGTAAGTTGACTTTGAGTCAGGGTAGAGCCGTATTAGCTCGGCAAGGAGTTGAGATCGCTGCGGGTGTATAATCACCCACCTGCTTTTTGAAAGACTTGGGCTCTGCCTCCAATTAAATTGTCTTTTACTATTGCCCTTTTTCCCCTGGCTACAACTTTCCGCCGTTTTGCAAGAGCTCAAATGTACAGACTGTCACCACTTACGTGTTCTGCAAAAAGATGCCCACTACTGCAGAACATGTTCCGTGGGTTTTACAAACGGAACCGCCCTAATGATCCTAATAAACGTCGCGATCACTTTAAATACAGATTTGTTTTTATTTTTCATTCTGTTTCCCTTTGTTTGTTGATTTGTGTTTTGGCTGTATGCATGCGTGGGCCGTTTGATAAAAAAAATATATTATAAAATATATTATGTGATATCTCAAACTAATTCATATTCTACACTACGATTGTGTATGGTGGAGTCATTTAAGTGGTGTTCTGATGTGGTGTCAGGGTCTGTTTGCTTGTGGTATATGGACTGCCTGAAGTGTATAGATAGACCTCCGTCCTCCGAAGTCGAGGGGGTCAAGGTTCTGCCCATAAAAACAAAGTGGAACACACTTTAAAATGCCAGCGGGATCCCCTCGATGGGAAGGTCTTGGGGTAGTTCGCAAGTGTACTTCTGAAAATTGAAGTGGATTATAGTGTCTATATAAAGAAGCTGTCATACTAGATGATTTTTCTGTCGATTTCAAGCATTTTTTATATAGTCGCTGGAGAATCAGGGAGAGTCAATGCCACTGACTCTTGAAATCTACAGAAAAATTGTCTTGTGTGACACGTGCTTTATACAGACACTTTATGAAAGCTGGTCAATATTCTATAAAAGCAAGAAAAAAATAGCACACAGGAATACTGAGGAGTACACACACACACACACACACACACACACACACACACACAATCTAAATTAACTGGTTTCATTCAACAACAACAAGAACAAATAACTATTTACATTTATTTGTGCCAGCAAAACTAATTTGTATGGGTTATATATGGTAGAAATATCTCTTTAAGGTAACGATTGCAGGTTAACACTTTTTACAGTATACATATGCTTACACGTAAAGCTACTACATATAATCTGCACTTCATCAATTTAAATATTAGTTTCATACCAAAATCAGGGCTTTCCATTCCAGGTTTGCTTTACTCAAAGACCATTATCATTGTAAAGATGCATCTGGAGTGTGTTGTCAAACATATACAACCAGTTTGGCATCTGAGGGTACAATGGTAACATCTGGAAACTATATCTGATATCTCGTCCCTTTCACCAGGGGCACAACAACCTGATGTACAGGGGGTGTGCAACACAAAATTTGTAAAACCAGCCAAATAAATCTGTGTTTACATACTGGGCAGGGATTAGGTTCTTCACATTTTAAGTAGCTGTCGTATGCTTTAACATAAGGCAGATCTACCGCAGAGCCTGAGCTCAAGTAGTCTGCTTGAGCTTAAAGTTCCCCTCCCTTATTCTGTGTGTGTGTGGTTCCGTTTGAAACAACTTCAGCATGCTCCAACACTGGTTATAATAACGTTACAGGGAAGTATCACATAGCAAGTAGCACGGACCAATCATTTGCCCTAGGCTTTTGCAGAAGTTCCAACACTTTTTCCACTAAACCAACAGACAAGGAGTTAGAACTCATCCCCAAGAGTCGAACAGATGTCCGCTAGTGTGCACGCATTCGAGTGCACACAATCATGCTATTTCGACTTGGCTGATGCTTTTTTACAGTTGCCACCACCATCTGGACGGCCCCGAACACATCCCAGACCCCTCTTTTCTCTCTTTTTTCCCCAGCCTGCCTTCCTGCAGTTCATATTTCAGTTTGCTCCCAGGAGCTCGCAGGGCTGTGCCAGCACGAAATTCGCTGAGGCTTTGCAGGAGCCCCTCGGGGCCACACAGAAGGAGTGACAGGGCCGGGAACAAAATCAAGCCCATTTGGCTCCGTGCCCTTCGCGCCTTTAAGGTCTGCTCGGGTCCTCATGGTTGCCTGGTGCCTTTCGCTCTCACCCTCGCTCCCCCTCGTGCCCATCGCACTCTCTCTCTTCTTCTTCCTCTTTCACAACGCTCGTGTCTGTTCTCCAGCGTACGGCCCTCCCGGTCTACTCCCCATGGTGGACCGAGGGTCCAGTCAGTTCATTCGTTGTCCAATCAGAGTTTTTTACTCTCGTTTTCGTGACCAGCGCAACACATCTGGAGCGCATATTCAGGTTATTCCAGTGCCAAAACTAGACAAGATTCCCATGAGATGTCAGTTCCAAATGTTGTAATGATTGGGAGTTATCAATCCGCGAATCTTCTTGCCCCTCAGGGTAGTGGCGGTTGGTGGGTACGGGTTAACGAAAACTAAACACTGGAGCTCTTATGGCGGTAGGGGTGTGAGGGTACTTGGTAAAGATGCATTCGCCCTCACCCGGACACCAGCCTTGAAGCTATAACGGAGTGCTGCCAAAGTTGTGCATTCTTTCCTCGTTTCTCTCGCTCTCTTTATCTCTCTATGTTCCGTCGTTCGGTTTTTGGTGGTTTTTGTCTTCATCCGCACTGGCATATTGCAGGTCCTGGCCTCTCCCCCTGAACATTCCTGTGGCCCCTGTGTGTTTGTGGTGACTGTGACGGCCTGTCAATCAGGTCATTGGTAGGATATGGGCCTCTGGGCGCGGGCTCGCTCCCACCTCGTCCACCATGCTCTTGGGTGAAGCCCCCCTCCCGACTCTCCTCCTCCGAAAACACTCGCCTTCTGAAAATGTGTTTCCTGCAGATGTGTCCATTCAGGTGCATACCTTTGATTGGCTGGCTTCCACAACAAGCAGAGTAATTTGCAGATATATCAGTGGTGTTGTTTTGAGCTCGAGAGTGTGCGAGCTATTTTATCTTCTATGGCTTTTACCAGTAAAAGAGGAACATATTACTTTGGGGCCATTTGTCGGACACATACAAAACTCCCACACAAAAATGTGTTGACGAAAATGTTTTCTCTCCTGTTTGTTCAGAGAAGAAAAAGACCGTATTTTTTGTCAAAAAAATACCTGCCCATTAATACGTATTTGGCTCTGCCCTGGATAGAAATGGTATTGTGCTTAGTTTGAAGTCTTAATATTCATCTTGTGACTCCAAGGGCTACGCGAAAATCAAGGATATTTTCCAACTGTCATGCGCAAGTTACTAGACATCTGAAGTGTTTCTAATGGTCTTAATTACCATTGGCCCAATCAAGGGCCATAGTTGTGCGCCAACAGGCGAACGGCTCGACTGTCAGGTTTGTTTTTTTCGATGCATTTTTCTTTCTTTCTGCCGGCCACACAATTCAGCATACAGACGATAGGAAACTGGACTTTATGCATTCATATTTTGGAAACACGAAAGGGTACCCATGCGAGGGGCGGCGGGAGACATCCTCTCTTCCCAAGTCAGACCTCTTCAGAGATCGTCTCTAGTCTCTTCTTTTTGGCTACCCACTGTCCCATGATACTTTCTTCTAGCATAGCTGAGCTGCAAGCTACACAAAGCCTGTGACCCCCCACCTCCGCCACTTTTCCAGCAATCCATCACTCCCCCTGTTTTCCTTCTGTACCAGTACAGTTTTCGTGGTTGGGGAGAGCTGTGTGTGATATATTCAGGGCAATGGTGTTTCATCATTCACAACACCCATAAGGCCAAGACATAATATTGTACATGGCTTTGTTCCCCAGTCTCTCTTTTCCACCTTAATAAATTATGTAGATTAGGAAAAGTAGAACACATTAGTGCTGATAAGAGGTCTGATGCATCTAGGATGGGGGGGAGTACGGTGGTAGTGAGAGCCTGGCCGATGGGGGGGGGGGGGTCAAAGAGAGGACATGAGCCTGTTTAGTCACACCTTCTCTTCAGTCCTGGCCCATATGTTCAGAAGTGAGGAATAACAGCGGTTGTCCCCAGTTGGAAGAGACTTTGTAGGCCACACTGCCAAATAAAAAAAGAAAGATGATTGTCTGTGGTGGGATGAGAAAACATGGGTCCTCGAATGGTAAGGAAAAAGCCAAAAATGTTACACTGTGGACAGTTAGTGTTTAAACTTAGTTAGGGGCCGGATAGCCTTTGTCTGCTGAGCATGTTGTGTTGCGACACAAATGAGAGACGAGTGGTGGGAATGTGTGTGTTGGGAGGCATGTGTGATGTACAGTGTGTGATATTTATTCAAGAGGGACTCTTGGGAGTCTTCAAGTGCTGGACAAAATGAGATACTGTTCCCTCTCGCCGAGAGCACTCTTTTCTTTCTTTGGAAGTGTTTCAAGACCACCTGAATCCCATTATACACGCAAAGGGGCCAAGCATCAAAAACCGTTATGTTCTTTTTCTCATAACGAATGACATCGAAAACCCTCGGCCTCTCTTTTGTGGGAATTTTTTATTTCTGCATTGTCATAGTGCTGACTGTGAGAGCTCTCTTTAAACTGACACTCATAGTGAAAGAGAAACACAGGGCTCCTTACAATCAGGTGTGACAAGGTTTACTACTCAGAGTCTCAGCATGTGTTGTTCTCCCTCCCGACCTCCTCTGAGACACAACTCGGCAGGGACGATGGGATAGTTTTCTGTCTTAAGAGACTTTCAAAGGCCAATGGTGAGAGGGAAGCATTTGGAAGAAAAGTGAAAGCACTTTTCTTCCTCAAGTAGGATGTTTGTGTGATCTAAGAAATCGGTCAATGCCTGCAGTAAAAACTCAACATACAGTACTGTCAATTAAAAGGCGCTAATGGTACAGCACTATTCCCAGCAGTTCCGGCACCGAGAGCTCTTCGTTTCCTCTGGGGAGTTAGTTAGGTGACAGAACTGCAACATGTTTACCAATCAGCAGCAGCACTCATGGTTCCTAATGAGAGCGAGAATGGAAGGAAAAAAGGAAGAAGAATGAGAGCGAGTCACTGTGAGTCATCTCATTCGTGCATCATCTCATCCAAATGTGTGTGGGGGCGACATACCTGTCTACACAGATGGATATCTCTGACTCGCTGTGGAGGCGCGACTTTGGAAACTCTTGGCAGGTCTAGCAGGGGAAGTCCCCTGGACGACGGATGAGGCAGCGTCTTTGGGGCCTTTTCAAAGGCCGGAGTCGTTAGAAAGGGAGAGGACATGATGAAGAGATCAGGAAATGCCTCCATTTGCATTCCTTAGAAGTCTGATGTGATTTTCTCATGTGGAAGTTTAACAAATTAACAGAGAGAATGAGAGATGGGCCTACTACAGGAGGTTTATATTTGTTCCTTAAAACTGGTGTTCGTAGAAAATTTTTA
This sequence comes from Cyprinus carpio, assembly GCF_018340385.1. NCBI lineage: Eukaryota > Metazoa > Chordata > Actinopteri > Cypriniformes > Cyprinidae > Cyprinus > Cyprinus carpio. Next base: position 3,332,339 of record NC_056572.1, read on the forward strand.
AAGTGCTAAAAAAAAAAAAAAAAAAAAAAAAAAAACCTTCTGATGCCCTGAGCCAAGGTGATCATGTGTTTGAGCCAAAACTCAGAGAATTTCCCTGCACGGCAAACAGTATTCTTTGGAGCTGATATGTGCCAAAGACAAAAGGAGTATTTTTGGGATTGTGTAGTGTTCCCTCGGTTGAAGGGCTCTCTGTGTGAGGTTTGTTTTGGATAGTGTCCTCACTGCCCTTCCACATACCAGCTGCTGCGATACACCTCTGAGCCCGGTGCAGGGAACACAGAGGGCTCCTACCACGGGTCACTTTATTAATGTGCTCTCTCTCTTGTCTGACATTATTAACCACATCTTGTCTGTACAGGAGAACATTCCTGAGAAGAGCCCCCTAACCTGACATTGTCACCATTTGAATTATTGCCTCATCTTCCCGATCTGATGTCTTTGAGCAGGAATGCGTGCTGGGGGGTTGGGGGTCTAGTGTGCCAGCTGAGCAGTCCACTTCTGTCCACCGTCTTTTCTCTCTTGTTCTCTGAATGGGGGGGGGGGGGGGTCATTGTCGGACAAAGCTTGTAGTTGTAAATAAAATAATTACTCATTTACAACACTGTGTGATGTTGTACTTAAAATTAAATGTTTATTTAATGGTTTATTTATAATGTTCTAATGGTAATAAATAAATAAATAAATAAATAAACCTTCAAAATCAGATGGAAAACAGATGGAAACTTTGTACCACTATGAAATGGCCCAAATAAAATTTCTTAGAAATAACTGATGCATTTATACACTTGGGGGTTGATAATAGAATCTCAAATTGAGTAAATCATTATCAGTGGTTCTTCAATAGTATTCCTAAAATAAAAAAAATTAAACACTGAACTGAACTTTTCACTAATGTCATTTGGAACAGCTTAACTGGGCACTTATTACCCTTCCTAGAAAACATTCCTCTGTCTTGAAAAGAAAACGAAATACAATTCACACTTGTGCTATTTTTTTTTTTTTCATAAATGCAATTATATCATGGTGAACACTTACAAATAAATATAATAATATGACTGATGTCACTATCCTTATGTAAAAATACAAAAATAAAAAGTTAATTGAAAAATCCCAATTAGAAATTTACAAGTACAACTACATTGTAGTTCAACACTGCCACGTAGCAACATTCATATTTTTCTATAAAACTATATTAAAAAAATTGTTGATCAGTTGTGAGCATCTAAATAATGTAATAACCCAGCTAAACTAGTTAAACACTAGACTAGTCAAGGCCATCAAACAAGCTTAAGCCGTTTTTTTTTTTTTTTTTCTTCTTTTTTTCCAGTAGGAAAGAGTGCATAGTCTGGTAATAGGAGAGATGAAACTCTTACAGCTCTTCAGTCTTCATGGATAGAGTGGAAGGAGGGGGCATTAGAGGAAGCAGGGACTGGTTTACATGTATCACTAGTTTGTAGGCAGTGAGAAATCTATTCCACAGGGCTGTGCTGCTCAGAGACACACAGCTGCAGGGGATTAGTGACCCTGAGCGAGTCCAGAAAGCAGGAATGCACCAGCCCCCTCTTAAAGACGCCACCGGAGAAAGAGCTTTGCACTCGTTCAAACACACACACACACACACTCGCGTATACTGAACACCCGAATACCATCACTGTCACATTATTTGTTTTGCAGTTCTTCAGAATTACCCAACAACCTGGGAGGAATGTCCATCCATTTCTCAGCAGTTGTAGAGTTAATGATCCTTCCTGGGTTACCACAACCGAATCTCACTCACCTCAGCTCATTTTTGAATATATACTACATTTAAGCTCATTAACTGTATATGGGTCAAAGGCTTGGCATTACTTTTTTAGCTTGATAATTATTATTTATTTATTTTAAAATAATGATTAAGATGAATAAATTAAGATTACTATTATGGATATTTTTTTTTCTAGATCTTGGACACATTTATATGTAATTGGCTCATACTGATTTGTAAATGTGCAGCTTGAAAATCATCCGATCCTTCCTTTGATAGCTTGATATGTGGTCACCAGTAGCATCTCAGCCGTGTGTTTTTGGTGAGTGTTTTTTTTCTTTTTGAGAAAGAGTGTTTTTTTTTCACAAATTTTTGTAAGAGTTTTTTTTTTTTCTGAGTCTATGTGTATTTTGGCTTAAATTTCAGGCAGCACAGCTAGGAACGGCTTCGATATGTTTGATCCGTCTCCCTGTCTCTGTCCATCTTCTCACGCGTCACTCGTCCTGATTGCTGGAAGTACAGAGCGTTCTACACTGAAGGTGACACGAGTGTCACAAATCGGCCCTTATCCATATCTTCCACCAACTGTGTCTTCTACAACGTCCTCTTGTGTTGTCCCGGCTGACAGACGTGAGAGGAGAGGCACTCATTTCCTCCTAACGTGTTCAGTGGGGCCTTTCTGATGCTCTGAAAGGCCAGAGTTTGGCGTCACTGTAGCATTAGCGTGGCACTAGCTGTCACTCAAACGCGTATGTTAGGATTGCAACTCAATTACCTTTACGCTCCTGCTCCTGCTCTTAACTCACTTCCACCCACTTGAGTCGCAATGCGCTAAAAGGATGCGTTAACCATGCAAGCCCGTCATTAGAGCCTCATGTGCCCACAGCCCCTCACTAGCTCCACCGGACAGCTCTGATGCACATCATCTGGAAGCATTGAATGTCAGAGTAAAATATGCATAATTTGCAGCCATTTTTTCCGCATGCCATTTTGCTCGCTTTCGCGGAACACCTCTCTGTCTCTCTGTGCTCTTTTGATGCTGTTTGCTGGGTAGGACACGATGTCTTTGATTGGTTCGGGAGTGACTCACCCTCTTCAGTTCCCTCCTAACTTTAGTCACACGGTCTTACAAGCTCAGACACCTTGTGAGGGAGGATATAGAGAGGGTGGAGGCCAGGACAGGAGGTTTTGACACACATGCCTTTCATGTCCTCCGTCCTGGGCCCCAGATACGGCTGTCGTTTATTCCAGCACAGGTGATATCAAAGGGCCGTTTGGAATGGAGCTGATTGGCCGTCTCTGCAGATTTTATGAAAAGAGCTTTAATTGCAGACAGACATCTGCTTTTATTCAATCAGCTTTATTGGCTTGAGTCACATTTACTCCACTGCCAGCACTTTGTTGCTCATTAAAAAAGCGAAATAAAACAAGCACTCGAACGAGCCATACACATGTAAATAAATACGAGGGCTGTAACCGTGCATTCATGCGCACTTACACAATAAGATCATTCAAAAGTCCTGAACGCTGAATAATGCAGACGATAACAAGAGCCATAAAAGTGTGCGCGGTGATATTTATAGTGGTAATAACGATGGAGAAATGTAATTTGAGGGTCAGTGGGGGCTCCATTTGACCGTGGACAGGGTCTTCGTGGCCTCCTCGGCAGGAGCACACCGTGAGCATATTGTTCCAGTCCAACATCTGCATTGTTTAATTCGCTGTTTGAGCTCCAAATGATTTGGTGCGAAACCAGGGGAGATGCAAACGCAAGCACACCTCTAAAGGTGGTTGAACAGGAGATTAAACGTTGCAAATCATTTTCTGAAACTGTAATTGAAGCGCTGAGTTCACGGAGCGCTCCTGACCGAACACACTTCATTATCTCCCAGTGTGGCTTCATAATGGAGTCGACGTCCCATCATCCTCTAGCGAGCCGCATACGGTATTAAATAAATGTACGTGTGACAAAATGCCAATTCTGTCGAATTCAAAGTCCACAACAAAATGTTTGCTTATGAAAAAGAACAAAAAGATATCATAAAAGAAATCCGTACGAATCAGGCAGGTTAGCCCCGGTCTTCTGAAGAGATACGATTGCTTTAAATGATGAACAGATTTGATTTAGGCTTTTATTCCTATATAAACACTGATCGACGCACACAGAGCTCATAAAGTACAGTAAACAGAACCTCAGCCATTTGTGCTTGATGCGCTAAACAAACCTCTATCTCTGTGTGTTCATACATGTTCAGTGTGAATAAATTAAACCTGTTCACCATATTTGGATTAAACTGCTTGATTCATTATGTTTACAATCAGGCACAACACACTGGTTCCGTGGACTTTGATTGGAGGGACAGAAATTTCTCGAATGTCATTAAACGAAGAACCAAAGTCTTATGGGCTGAATAACTGATGGAGGATTTTTTAGGTGCACTAACCCTTTCAGAGATCCGATGCAGAGAGAAAAGGTGAGAGTGAAGTTGTGTGTCTAACCAGGGGTGTGACTGCACTCGAGATCAGGAGCTACGCCCATGTACTGAGATGACAGGACACTGATTTTCCTAGTGTTTTTCTGGGATTCTTTTTTATTTTGAACTTTTAGAAATTTAAGAAAGGTCATGTCACAAAGATCAACGTGTGGTTTCTCAAGTTACAAAATGTTCTCGGGGCAGTTCTTGTACTAACGATTTGGAAAAAGGGATGTTATACTACAGGAAGCACCTCTTTTACTGCTGTAGAAGATCTAGCAGAAGTCCTCAACTGCTGAGCCATGAGCCAAAATTTGCTTGTTTTTTCTTGCTTTTTCACATTCATACACATGCCTTCACAAAGTTCAGGGTGTCACTGTGAGCCAGTTAAGTGTAGGCGCTCAGACAGAATACAAATCAGAGTGAAATTAAAATATTAGATAGAAGAATTAAGGAAATGAAGGAAACGCCTCGAGTGGCTAGAGATCGAAGGTTATAGAGAGAGTGGAAAAGGTAAAAAACATACCGAAACAAAAATGTGACTTGAGAGAAAGAGAGAAAAAGTGAGATGTTAATGGTTTGGGCGGCACCCCTGGCGTGCACAGCGCTGGTGTTTCTGCCCAACACCTCCACACGTCTGATCCTCATTCCATCCTCCCAAAACACAGCAGTTCAGCCACTCCTGCAAACCACGGGAAATCTGTGCAGAGAGAGAAATCTGGGAGGAGTGACTGCGAATGTGTGTGTGCTTTTGTGAGTTTAAGGGCATGTTTACTTGCCTCTCCCAGACAACTTGGGGCAAGAAGGAGGGGAGGGCAAAAGGGGCAAAACTTGGCCTTTCTCTCTCTGTGTCTCTGTCTATGTCCCTCTCCCCCTCTCTCTCCTTTACTGATTGTCACCAGGAGAACAGAAAACATTCTCAGGGATTTCCTGCCATTCAAAACAAAAAGCAGGACCCCCCCTTTCCCTAGCGCTCCCCGGTCAGCATGTTAACTCAGCTGAGCGCGAGTGCTGATGGGCTCTTTCCAGGTCAGGGGCGGAAAAAGGCTCCTGAACCCTCCTGATTGCTTGTGCTGCTGCGTGTTGTTCCATAGCATGCCGCTTACTCACCTCCAGTCACACACAGAGAAAGAGTAACGAATAGCAAAACAATAACCTGCGTGAGGCTTTAGAGGGTCGCACTTCCCTTCGTGCTTGGGAGACTGTGTCTTCAGTGGTTCTGCTGCCTGGATCTGTGTGTACTGACAGGTCTGAGAACGTGTACAGAAGTGCAAACACATTCTGTGCAGTTGAGTGTGCGAATGCGTGCCTTAACTCATTACACTGTATAGAGTGTACTGGTACTAATTTGACACATGCCTCTACAACACGAGCTAAGTACACTTACGCTATTGGCAGATCATTTAATTAAGAGCTAAAAGCTCACTTGAGTTTGGTTTCACATTTAGGTCAACACTCTTTGTCCTGTTAGCTTTGTATTTTATATTAATTTATAAAAGATAAAAAAAGCATGTATACAGAGACTTAAATGCATCTCTTGGGGGACAAAATGAAAAATTGTTTTCAAATGATTTTTTTTTTCTTTTTTTTTTTTAAATTAAAAGAACAAAACTCTTGAAAAAGAAGTCATTTAACCCAATGTTTTATTATCATTTCCTGGAAAAACAAATGTAAAAACTTCAACGCTCATTAAAAAATAAATAAATAAATAAAATGTGGTGGGGGGGGTGACTTTTGAATAGTCAGATAATTTGCTCTTTTATGCTAAGGCGAGGTAAGTTCAAACTGTAAAATGTCATGTGGTGTGACTCAAATCTTAACGATATTTCTGAATGAAGAGAGTGTAAATATGTCACTACATCATACTTTTAAAATCCTAAAACTAATATATATATTTTTTTTTTCAAAAGCATGCACTGTAAAAAAGTTCTTCCCCAGTATTTTTGTCTTGTTTTCTAGTATAAATATCTAAACATTCTGAATCAGGATTCATTTACCTGAGAAGCAAACTGACTTAATATATTAAGTTTTAATTCTAAAAAAAATCTACATTTTGTTAGTTTTTGCTTACAACAAGGAAAAATATCTGCCAGTGGGGCATGAAAAATAATCTTGTTTTCCTTTTGAATCATGGAAATTGAAACAAGACAAAAAATACTCGGTAAGAAAATATTTTTTAACAGTGCATGAAACCAACATTTATAAGAACTTGGCACATGTTTTCTGTCTTTTGTTTAAAGTGGAAACTGTAATTATACTATCATTAACCAGTTTGTCAAATCATTACCAGTAAGTTGTTTTAAGTCAACGATGCAATAATAACAATAATAAAACAGCTAAAGGTTGTTGTTTTTTGACCCTGGAGATGCCCAGTTTTGACGACAGCAGGTGGCATTGTGAGCGGTCTGGTCAGGCCTGGTCTTGTGACAGCGAGCACAGACTGTGTAACTTCAAGTGAAGGCCGGCCCAATTATCCCCAATCAGACTCTTAACTGCTGCGGTCTGGGGGTGGGGTGCAAAGCTCCCTGAAGGGCTTAGCCTTCATTACAGGGCAGCACATCCTGCACATTAACTTTCTATCCCCCTCCTTCTGCTCATGCCCCTTGCCTTCCTTGCGTGGTGTGCAATGATACGGCCAACAATCAGACAGACAAACCTAAAGCACATGGCGAAGGCCACTGAGCTACGTCCTGGTAATAACACACACAGAAAAAACCGGGCGGATTCTTGACTGCAGAACGATGTCACATGGGCCAAAGGTAGGAGGACAAGAAGCGTGTGCGCCTGCACTTACAGAGATGATGGGATGTGTCCCTCTACCTCCCCTCTCGAGAGACAGCGGAGACAGATTGGAGCAGAAATCAGCTCAGGTAATTTTCCAGTAGAGAGACAGTGATTACTGCGTGCCTCTCCTGCGGCCCACAGGAAGTTTCCTCTTCACTGGCTTAATGTGTTTGTGTGTGTGTGTGTGTATGTGTGTATGTTTAGAGGAGGGCATGAAATGCTCGCCGCGGTCTTCAGTCACCAGCTGATTGGCTGTGGGCCTCTGTGGGCTAGTAGCAGATCTGAGCAGAAACCTTCCCTTGCACACAATGCACAAAACACACTTATCAGCAGTGGCATGGAGAGAACAGAGAGGATCTCGGTATGACTAAGGCTAGATTAGTGGAGCTGAGTGTTGTGTCTCTGGAGTGGGGGATGATGGGAAGGTGTGGTGCTTGTAGGTGTGCTTGTTCTTGTCAGGACAGGAGCGGCATCAGGGGCCGTGTGGTGGCAAAGAACTGTGACAGGCTGCGCCTAATCTGCTCTGAGAACATTCTGTCTGAAACACGAGGACCAGCGGCGCTTCAGACTGCATTTGTAGTATTTATTATATCAGCAACAAATGTAAGCCAATTTTAGGAAACCTTTCTGCAAGTAGAACAGTTTTAATGCATTAAACTGTCTGGGCCTCTTTGGTCACGTTTGACAAAAACTGAGAAAAATTATCCCTTAATCAGAATGACATGACATTAGCTATGTGGATGAACACACAGAATATCATGGACTTGATTTGGATGTGTTAAAGGGTGGAAAAATAAAAAACTAATACTTGGTATCCTTGCAGTCAAAAAAAAAAAAAAAAATTATAATTATTGGATTTTATGTTATGAATAAGTAAAAGTTGTGTGTTGTGCATCCGTCCCAGTTGTGAAGGTCTATAAAAGGGATAGACTTTAATGTTGAACGGCTCATCTCCACTAAAGCGCTCCGCTGATCTTCCCTCTACTCAACTCACTGCCGAAGGCACCCAAATGTCTCCACACGTTGCAAACCGAGTCAAACCACATCAATCAGGACACTCATTCCTGCTCCACCTCTTTTTTACTTACACCTTGTCTGCTCTTTTCTTCTGTGTGCATTTTTTCTTCATCTCAGTCACTGATTTTTCTTCTTGTCACTGGGAAAGAAGTCCTGTAGATGGCAAAGGCAACAAATCCACAACTGATTCATACAGTATATACAGTACACTGCCGCTCGAAAGTTTGAGATCAGTAAGATCTTTAATGTTTCTGAAAGAAGTCTCTTCTGCTCATCAAGGCTGCATTTATTTTATTCAAGAAACAGTGAAATATTATTATAACGTAAAACAGCTGTTTTCTGTGTGAATCTCTGTTAAAGTGTAATGTATTCCTGTGATGTGCAGCTGTATTTTCAGCATCATTACTCCAGTCTTCAGTGTCACATGATCTTCAGAAATCATTCTAATATGATGATTTGCTGCTCAAGAAACATTTCTGATTATTATCAGTGTTGAAAAACAGTTGTGCTGCACAATATATTTGAGGAAACTGTGATACATTTTTTTTCTCAGGATTCACAGATGAATAAGAAAGTTCAAAACAGCAGCATTTATTTGAAACAGAAATCTTTTGTAACATAATGTCTTTACTGTCACTTTTTATCAGTTTAACACATTCACAAAATATTGAGCAGCACAACTGTTTTCAACATTGATAATAATCAGAAATGTTTCTTGAGCAGCAAATCATCATATTAGAATGATTTCTGAAGATCATGTGACACTGAAGACTGGAGTAATGATGCTGAAAATACAGCTGCGCATCACAGAAATAAATTACACTTTAACAGAGATTCACATAGAAAACTGTAATAATATTTCACAGTTTTTACTGTTTTTTGGACCAAATAAATGCAGCTTTGATGAGCAGAAGAGACTTCTTTCGGAAACATTAAAAATCTTATTGAGCCCAAACTTTTGAACGGCTGTGTACTTGAGCGTTTTCTTGAGACACACTTAAATGGTTCGAAACTCATTCTCAGTAAGATGTGTCTTCGTGTCTCATCTCTTTCATTAGCCACAAACCCCACCTCAGTCTCAGGTGCTTATCAGTCATGTATAGATCACAGAAGGGCACACCACACACATGCACACACTCCGTCCTATCGTAATGCATTATTATTATTATTATTATCTGCTGAGTCTCGGCTCTGTAAAATGAGTTTTCCTGAACTCCATTAAAAGCAGTGCTTGTCGTTCCCCCGGGTCAGATTTGCATGCGCCGATGCAGTGGCACCTCAAATGGAAGATGTCCTTCCTCTGCAATCCTCCCCCAGCCTCATCTGGGACAATAAGTGGACATATGACATTTCACAGAGACCCTCGTATTTCTCTGCTGTCCCGCTGCCTCCTGCTCCTCCTCCCCAGCGCTCCTGGACCGGTCATCAGTGGAGGGGAAGAAGATTGCCAATGACACCAGCAAATCAGCAGTAAATAGCGGGTAATTTGATTGACATCTGGAAGGCTGTCACGGGCCCGAGTGGACTGGCAAGCAGTTAGTTGAGTACAGAAAATGTGGCTTTCCAAGTAAATCACTTTTTGTCCAGTGGGGCCTGTAGCAGATTATAATTGCTTGTCCTTCCCATCAGTGCAGTTTCTCCATTACTGTGTGCAGCGGCGTCTTCTCGAAAAGCAGCTTGTCCCTTAAAAAATTCACATGCTGTCACAGGTCAGATGATAAATGCCTAAACATGAGACACATTTCAGAATTCATTATAGCGCACGTGCTGTTTTCCATTACAGTCCTTTCACAATTTGAAATGAACAGAAAAAGGTTAAAGAGTAAATCCCCTGATTAAAATCTGAGTGGAGAAGAGTTTGAGCTGTTGAGACAGTCATAGCCAAAGTTTTGCTTGTTTGAAAACAGAAAGAAAACTAGCACTTCCTGCACAACATCTTTTTATTTACTTGCTATTTCCTCAAGTAATGTTTAATACCATATGACACATTTGCCATTAAGAGACTGACATCAATGTTATACATAAACGAGTTTCTAATTCACATTCTTTAAAGAGCACGTTATGCCAAAGTGGCACGGTGTTCCTCAGGGTGGATTCAGAAAAGACCTGTTTAAACGTGTTTCATTCATGGCTTAAAGTGAAAGTGAATTTTTTTCTGTGTTAAAATATTTTCTCCTGTCCAAGCTTAATGTCCAGAGTTAATTTCCTTGCGAAGTGTAAACACTGTGTCTCTGTTTGTTTAAGCATCGTGAGTGGAGACCCGAACGACAGAGTTTAGTTAGGCAGGATTCGATCTTGATTTTTTTGATTTAGCTCAGAGCACAGGGACACGTATCTCTGGGTGCAAAAAAAATCAAAAGCTCACATCACAGGAAAATAATTTTAATGTCTTTAACAAATTTGAATTTTTTTTTTTTTTTTTTTTTTTACAGTGCATATAATTTTGGAAGATACTTTTTTCTTTATTGTTGCTTTGCATTATTTTGCAAGTGGTGCATAGGCTGCCTTTATGTGGCTTTATTAAAAAACAACAACACTAAAGTGGTTATCATAATTGTTTTTGCTTAAAGACACTTTCATTGTGTTCCTTGGTAAATCAGTGACTACAAACTACAATAAATCTAATGTAAATACAATGATAATAATAAATACAAATGTGAAAATATGACAAGCTTAATTAGTCCACAATATACTGTAGCTGCTATCTGTCACAATGTGGCTGCAGCAGAGTCGATGAAGCAGGATCTATAAGCAGCAGGCCATTTTATTAACAATCAGCCAGAGTAACAAATAAGCAAGAGCACAAGAAAATCACAACCAACTAAACATAAATGAGGACAGACCAAGAACAACCCCTAAAAATAAGGCCTACAGTATTCTTATCAACGGCTGGCCAGTTCACATGTCGGTCAGAAGCACGAGCCTCAGTGGCGGTTCTTTGTCAGAAGTGAACAACAACATAAGTTGCCACCGTTAGATGTGCAGAGAGCAAATCTGCCGTTCTAATGGAAATTATTTTAATGCACATGAAAACTCAGTGATGATGCATACAGAGCATAGTAATTAAAACATTTGGGGCTTTACTGAAAACATTCAGGGCTTAGCACACCTCTAGCGCAGGTGAACATAATCAATTAACCAATGAGTAACCTAGGAAACAAACTAGTGGCGGGAAAATAAAAACCTGGAAACCCGGTCAAATCAAACACAGGAGCAATGAAACACATCATACATGTGACAGTGTCAGAAAGGGCCGAGTGAATGGCAGCAGAGCACCAAACACACCTCCAGTCCCCTCGTCTCACGAGCCTCCAGCTGGCAGAGATATCAGCAACAATTACAGACCATTCTGAATGACACGGTTATACTTCTTTACCAGCTGCCATTTAATAACATCTAATAATAATCTATGTCACTCTAGAAACTGTTATTATAGCAATCATCAATAGCAATTATATGTTAACGATTAGATTTAAGATGGATATTTACAATATAAATTTACAAATAATATAAAATGTCAATTTATAAATGTTAGAAAATCAAAATGAAAAAATCTATATTCTGTATGGCATCAGTGGCAAATGTTTTGCCATATAAATGTGTTTTACTTTGTATTTATAATGGTTCAGTTTAAGAATGATCTTAGTGGAGGGTAGAGGCCCAGAAACTGCACACAGCTTAAACTGTTTTTCTCCCCACACACCTTTATACTGTATGTTCCTGCATGGCTCTAAAATAATGCAAAATATATATATATATATATTTTTTCTAATATTTACCTATACTGTATGTTCATTTGCCTGTGGTGTTTATCAAACATCCCTCATGTAGAACGATTCATGTGAAAGTCACAGAGAGCTTTTAGTGTTTAATATTCACACTGTTGTTTCTTCTCTCTTCTCCTGCCATGTGCTCCTGATCCCGGCTCTTCCCTCTGCTGTCACACTCTTTAAGGTAAAGTGTCTGTTCTTTTCTCCCTGTAGGCAGGTAAGTGACAGAGTCTTCCAGAGCAGGTTAACACAGAAGTGTTGAGGAAGTGTGTGATGTGAGATTGTGCCAGCAGCAGTGCCCTATGCAAGCAGGTGCAACACTCTGGGCAATTAAACGCTTGTGTAACATAAGTCAATTCAGCTGCACATGCAATGTCATGTCTAAGCGGTGTATGCGCTGTGTGTGTCTGTGGAAGAAAGAGACTGTATGGGCATGACGGAATATGATCGTTGTTTGTTGTAATTGACAGGTACTGAGCTGAGTGGCTGAGTTTAATAAGGGTCAAGTGTGAATGTCATGTTTAAATGAGTCCCAGAGGAGAAGTGTGCACTTTTGTCTCCCTTTTCTTGCCTCGTCTCCCTCGCAGTTTCATTCAGACTTTTGGAATGACCAATAAAGGCTAGATTTATGTTATTACTAATTGCTGACCCGAGAGCAAAAAAGTCAAAGTAAAGTGAACACATTTACATGCACTACAGTTTGCAAAAAGGTCCACATCCTAGTTAAGCCTCTAGAATCTGAGCAGAATTTTCCAATTTTTTTTTCTTCTGGAAATAATGGAGATGCGCCTTGTGATTTAGGATGGGCATGCAATTTTTCAAGCTACATTTTAGCAATTTTGTACAGTAACTTATTCTGCTTATTAATTTGCATTCATGTCCTTAACAATAACACAGAGGAGCGTGATGATTTATATCAAACTTTATACATTGAGTCATGGAATACAGCCTTGTTTTGAGATAATGTTGCATATATGACGCTCTTAAGGTCATCTCATTGTGTGTTAGCTGTGTTAGTAAAGTATTGACTCACCGTAAATATGACATGACAGGAGATGTGAGGTTCAGGGTTGTTTTAGTGAGACTGATGCTTAAAATAGTGTGTCAGTAGAGTGACGATGATGCAAACGTGGAAGTGAAATGTCATCGTTTCAAGGCACTGAAAATTAGTAAACATTTGAATTTAATACTAATATTTTTTTCACTAAAAATGGGATGTGATTTGGATCATTTTGCAATTATTGTAATTAATATTTAGCCTACAGCCTTCTTTTCTTTGATTGGAAATGTGCACTATGTAGTGAACTACACTGTTGAGGTCGAAACACTGTGCTCTTGTTGAGCGTGTGAAGTGCTCACTCATAACGCTTACACTATCTGTCACATAAATCTCAGCCACTCTGTTTATTTTTCACAGATATAGTGTACAATGACTATTACTTTAACATCATTTATTAAACGTCTTGATAAATTGTGAAAGCAATGGGAAGAATCTGTTTAAGTTGCATTTAATGAATTTCTGAGCATTTTTACATGCTACTTAGATAAGGTTGCTTTTGGCTTTTGTTTCACTCTGTGTTTCAGGAAAACTAGTTTTTGTCTTATTTGTTTTACTGCTTTATATTAGCTTGTATTATCCAGTCATGTGTTTTTTGGCCATTCTGAACAGCCATATGACATCGGAGACCTGTCTTTGAAAGATTTTAGTATGAGATTTCTTTTTGTCCTGGACGTGAGTATATATGTCTTCTGTTATTTACATGTGGCACTCTTCCTCATCCCTGGAAGGTTGTAAGTTTGCAAAACCTGAATGCAGAACATGCATTTCTGTCAGCATAAATAACGGCAGAAGGTACAGACACACGGCATCTGTAAGCACTGAGGTGAGAAGAGACGGGAATAAGACAAAGTTCTGAGGACAGCAGATAGAAGAATGAGGAAAGAGAAGGAACAGAGAAGGGCAGCTAGAGACAATGGTCATTTACCACTGACCACCCCCCCCCCCCCACATCACCCCCACATGTACAACTAATGAGAGGAAGGACTATTAGTCATTGTAGTCCAGATAATCGTCCAGCACTGTGATTTTGTCAACAACTCTGAAAGGCTAGTCAGAGCTAAATATGCAGACACACACACACACACACACACACACACACACAGACACACACACACACTCACTCACTCACTCCACACACACACACACACACACACACACACCCAGGGACTGAGTGGGAAAGTATGAGACGGCGCAGCAGTGGCTGCTCTTGTTAGTCCATTAGTTAGTTATGGCAGCACAGCCAGCTAAAGAAGTGGCCCTAATGGCTCCTCAGCAATAATTACTATCTTTTTGTCCTCATTTGATTCAGAGGGAACATATATTTGCACTCCAATAACCTGTAAACATCAGGCTTCCTTGGATGGTCTGAGTTCAGACACACAGCTAGATGCTGATCTGTTTGTTGTACTTTTTTTCAACTTATCTTTCTGTCTGTCTGTTTCTCTTATTCTGTTTTTTTCTTTCAATCTCTTGCTCTTCTTCCATTTACTCTGATCCATCTACCTTGGGATAATGGATGAAATTAAAGGTTACACGTTTGTGGCTCTGGCCTATAACGCGTGAGTCGTACAGGAGCACTGTACATGTTTGTGTGTGGCCTGCATATTAGTGGCCTCCATCAGAGGCACTGAAGCAGCAGGAAACATCCAACATGATTGTGTTTAAGTGTACTTACAATTCTCAGAGAGAGAGAGTGTGTGTGTGTGTACTGGTATTCCTTACATTATGAAGACCAAATGTCCCCCCAAGCATAGTAATAGCCATAAATTTTGAACTATAGTTGCCTGTAAATGCCTGTAGTTTTGTGTGAGGTGTAAGGGGATAGAAAATACAGTTTGTACAGTAGAAGAACAATTACACCTATGGAATGAACCCATCAAACATGGAAACGAGTGTGTGTGTGTGCTCTAGCATGTTTGAGTGAAGATCAGAGGACGATAAATAAAGATAGATAAATGCATAGACAGACAGACAGACAAATAGCTTTGTACAGAATATAAAAATAAAGAAAATAATGTAAAGGATTTCTGAACAATCTATGCCATGAATTAACAACAAGGACACATGAAAAATCAGCACAAATAGATAAACGTATGTCTTCGTATGCAAACACATCTGGGCTGGGTGTGTCTCTGTCGCGCTCCTCGCAGCGAGTGCTCTGCTCGGGTAATTGTTTTAGTGGAGCTGTCAGCCTAATTCACAGTATTATAGAGCACGAAGGGTCATTTTGGAACCATAAATCATTAGAGCTGGTCTGGCTCCATCTTTTACCAGTGCTATTACATCTACTTCTTGGAAGACTGGCTTAAAGAAGTCAGATAAATTGCCTCTGTGCAGGAGCTGTAGGGTTAAGTACAGCGACAGCTATTCTAATGGGGGTTTCCAACATCAAACATTTTAACAACACAGCTCAGGTTCAGTGCAATGCTTTGTTACAGATGCGTGCGCTAAAAAAAGGGCGTCTCTGTGTTTTAAGTTGTTTTCTTTGTAATGTAGTGCTGAGGCGCAAACACTCTTATCATACAAACATACCTTCACCAAAATAAACCAAGATCAGTACATTAGTAAGCAATAAGATGAACGTTCAGCATCAGCCATGAGAACTGCTTGTGTTAATCATGTTGGGTTTCAAAAATGGAAATATTTCTTTTCTATTTTTGGCTCATCATCATCTTGTGTGTTGATGAAAGGAGGCCAGTGTAGCCAACTTAGCGACTTTGTCCCTAGATTTAGCGATTTTTCAGACCCCCCCCAGCGACTTTTTTCCAAAAAAGCGACTAGCGAGAAATCTAGCGACTTTCTTGGACAAACCTTATTTAGTCTCTGAGGCTCTCTGGTACTGCTTTCCCAGTGCACACACCTCTCTCTCTGCATCTGCTCTGTTTAGCGAGCGCAGAGAGGAGCAGCACTTTCAGTTAAAACTCTTTATATTTTGTAAAATTCTATTTTACATGCAAGTATAGCCAAAATCACAACACAGCCAGTGTCTTAATCATATGTGTATTTGATTTCATTAGACAATGTCGTGAATAGGATTTAAGTGCAGATTAATATCTTCGAGAGCTGGTTATGTAGTCTTAATGGACAACGTTTCAGTCATTATAATATTCATTTCATGTCTGACAACAGAAACATTATTAAAATATATTAATAAAAACTGTTTTGTTGAGAAATTTGGCTGCATTTAAATGCAGTACGTGAGCACAGGGAGGAAAGACAATACGACGCACTTACGTCATGAATATGCTAATTAGCGTATGACGTCATCCAGTGACTTTTCATGCGGGGTTTAGCTACTTTCCGTTGAAAGAAGTTGGCAACACTGAAGGAGGCACTGGTACAGAAAGTAATGGGTCGATGGTATGATGCAGTTTTTTTTTTGTCCTATTATTATATTAGTTTATTCAAAAATACATTAAGAAAATTCAATTTATACATACAAAGACTTGAATAGACCACTTCTATATATTATGTCTGGAAATAACAGAAAATGTGAGCTATGATAAAGTAAAGTTAGTCACATGCTTATTTTGATAGTTTTTCACAATATATATATCGTTTTAATTCAGGTTTGCAGAAAATGCATTTTTTTGCCTATTAAACTAAATCTTTAAAGATTTTTTTTTTTTTTCTTTATCATGATGACTTTTATATGTCATAGAGTATATTTGCAGGAATTCATTTTGGAGAGTTACAGGGTATGGCTTTAGTATTTACACTAGGTTTCCTGTGAGGAATCTCCTGTGCCGCGTATGATTATGTTTACTCATTTATTTGTGTGTGTGTGTGTGTGTGTGTGTGTGTGTGTGTGTATTGTAGACTCCCTCACACTCTCACATGAGCCAGACAGAGAGAGAGAGACCCCTGGAAATCTGAAACTCCCATCTCTCTCCAAACCGCAGTTTGTTTGGTTTAGTCATCTCCTCTTTCTTTCTTTCTTTCTTTCTCTCTCCTTTTCTGCGATTGGTTTGTACACAGTCTTCTCCTTCATTTGATCACAGTATGGCAGTTCAGCTCAAGACCTTTCCCTGGACTTTGTTTAGAACAGCACATTCAGTAGTGTATATGTATTTTCACAAAAAAACAGTATCTTGAATAGAAAGTCATCTGGAATGGCTTTCCCGTGTCTTTAAGTTTTACCTCTTTCCATTCTCCCTTCCCCACAGCCACAGTGAAATAAAGTTTTAATAACTGGATCCTGTGTGAGATTTTAACACTTTAAAATGCTGTTAGAAGTGTGACTTTGTCTAAGGCCCTCAGTCTAACTGAATAATTAGCGGGATTCCCCTCTGATTTCAGCATTTGATGAAGTACATATTTTTGAGGATTAAACCAGGAAGTACGGGTTTGACAGAATAAAGATGTGCTTAATTACTGGCTTTGATTTCTGGTTAGGAAAAACATATGAAGACCAAACTGGAGCGATGGCAGCCGGTGGCTCATGCAGATGTGAGAGTCACTGCAAGAAGCCTGTAACTACAGCGCCCTTGATCAAGACCCAAGCTCTCAGTAGGGAGACTGCATTTAGTGGACTGTCAGTCGCTTTGGGTGAATTAAATGCGCTGGAACTCATTTACCTTTTCCGTGTCTGCCAAATAAAATAGTATAAAAAGGCAAAAGCCAAATCTTTTTGAAACACATCAAAGGAAAGCTATTGTTCATAAAATCTGTGTGGTCTTGATGTTTCATCACAGTCGGGGGTTTCACCAGCTTGTTTTCTTCCATTATTAAAGAAAGAACAGCACAATGGTCAGACGCTGGGAGTCAATGCCCTCTTCAGTGGCCAGAGATGAAGCTCGTTCTGCTGCTGGACACCACACGTTACTGTTGATTATATAATCTCTTTGACATGGCGACTAGGAAGCGTTTAGTAAACTTTTGCCAACATACTCTCATGGCAGTTTTACATTTTTGCAAATTGGTTTGCTAATTTTGTATGATCTGTATGATTTCTATTTTTTAGATTTTTTTTTTTTTACATTCCTGTACAAATCACATTGTGCAAATTCATACATTTGACCAGACCCAAATCAGACCAAAATCACATTTCACGATACCTAATTGAATTTCACTGTAACAGTATATCTAGCCATGTAGCTATGTGATTTTTTTTAAATAAAATATAAGAACAAAGAATCAAATAAAAAAACAGTCAGATAAATACAGTATATGAACTGTGATTTTCTTCTTTTTTCTCTTTTGTTGTTTAATTGACATTAATGACTAGGGTAGGGAATCATTAGAAATTTTCCGGTTCCGATTCCATTAAAATCATTAAACGACTATTAAAAAAATAGTGGTAAGGAAAAATGCACAATACTCAATGCTCAATACTGTTTTTTACTTACTGTCAACTTAATTTAAAGGTTGGCAATGTAAAAATTCAACATATATTACAGTATACAAATTTTCCGGTTCTGATTCCGGGTTCCATTTAAATGAACTATTATTATGTTTTTACTATTTTACCTTCATTGAATGTAGTGTTGCTGGAAGGTAGTAAGTAATGTTGAGTAATGCTACTCCATCAATCAGCATGTGCTTCAAAGCTGATGTTTTTTACACTATCAATAACATTTAGCTTTCAAGCAGGAAAAAGCTGGTTGTCCAAATAGTTTCCTTGAGGGCTAAAGGCTGATTTATACTTCACCGTAGCCTACACATAGACGCACACTCTACGCCGTAGCCTGACCTGCACCTCCCCAAAAATATAACAGCGTGTAAATTCTACGCGGACCGCAAGCGCTGTTACTGGTCTGCTAGAAGCCCTTCCTCATGTAAAACAATGTGCTCAGTAATTAAAGAGGCAGGGCAGCGTTTCTGTTATTTGGTTTGTGACATCCTTTATGGGAAATACTGAATCGTCAGAACACACTGGCACGAGAGGCTGCTCACAGCACTTGGTCATGTGTCGCACCAGAACCGTTTTCGGAACCGAAACTTAGAAATTGCTCACGGTTCCGGTTCTTTTCAAAAAAACAGATCCGGTTCTGAATAAGGATGACAGACAGCAGCAGGTATTTTAGGCTTAAGAATGCACAATTCTAATATACTGACATGTCCAATTTTCATGTTTATATTCACTTACCTGCATACTCATCAAGATAGGCATTTTCCACAATTTATGTGTGTTAGACTGTTGAAGCAGCTGTCTGCATCGGTCAGTGTGCAATTTTATTTTGTTTTTTTTCTTGACTTTTTGCTCTTTACAACATGAAGCACTTCCAGCACTCTATTTTCTCATTCATGCACATATTTAATTCAAATAATTTAATCCAAATAATTCCAAAATAAAAAATAAAATAAATGAAAATAAGTACGACTTTTGATTTGTGACAAGGGTTGGCAGTGAAGCACACTCATTTGAGTGGAACTGATGAATGGTTTTTGAAGAGCTTTTGCACCTCTGTTCAGCTCACTCTGTCTGTCCTGCTGCTGGACAGAGCTGCATTATTAATCGGCAAGCCAGTCCAAGACTGCATTATAAAAACAGGCCATGCCTTATCCCTGCTGCCAGTATGAATTCAATTGCTCATATGTATATTCTGAGCATTTATACATGCATCATATGATTATTTCATCTCAAATCTGAGGCCACCATGCCATCATCTTATTTCATTCATTGAAAAAATATATAAACAGTATTTGTTGCCCTTGTTTACATTGTAATTTTCATAACAATGAGTAAAATAATTGAGTTTAAAGAATTAACAACATGCTTGTAATTATGCATAATTTACTGTTATTACTATAGTACATACATGCAATGTGTAAACAAAATGACACATTAAAATAAATATATATATATAATTTTTCATTGACATTTCATTCATTAAGCTTTATTAGTGCTTTTGGTCAACTGATATGGTGTGCAAAGCATCTTGCAACACTAATACACAGCGAAGACTAATAGCAATTAAGTTGTAAAATTCCATCAGTTATTAAACAAAATGGATTTAAAGCGGTAAACGCAGTATCAATCAGTAGCTAAGAGTCATTATTCAGCCAGTTTAGTTCAGTGTGTTTCTATCATTTCAGTGACTTTGTCAAAGTTGCGAACAGTCCCTCAATTATACACACATGTTCAAGTCCAACTGTAAGCAGAAGGCAAAGTCTCATTGTCCAGCTCCACAGTCAGTTCAATTACGTTCAATATAAAGTGTTCACATGACTGCAAAGTCCTTTATTTTGCTCAGTTCACTTCTTTGAAAGTTTGTTCTCGTCGTGTAGTAGTAGTCGTGCAGTTAAATCAATACAATTCCTGAGGAAATTCGTTCTTTCTAAACCGCTCTTTAATGGAGAGAAATACTGCACGCGGGCCCTCAAAAGGGGCATCTCCTCAGGAGAAGACGCAAGCGTAATGCTGCCAAGGTCTTGCTGGTGATTCACCATGTTCCTCGGTTATCACAGGTGTGATGATGGCTCCCCCTATCTCCTCAAATCATTTTGCCCTCCTGTCACTGTCCAGGAGACTCACAGTGCTGGTGTTGAGAGGAGGGGTAGCGTTCGCTGAGTGCTGTTTTGACAGCGGTGATGAGGGCCACATGAAGATAATCGCACCGTGTCAACCTCGCATAAAAGAGAGCAGCATGCCTGTGCTTTAAACACGAGAGCGATGTGCGAGGTGTCCTCAAACGGTCATCAGACGTCCAGGTCCAAACCCTCTGCATGAGCCGAGCCTCACGTTCCCAATCAGGAGCAGGTCACATGCTGTTTCACATTCCCCCCACGATATTCTGATACCGTCTGAATTCAAATAAAGCCTCTCTGAAGCATCACTGCAGGCTATACAAGGGTCTCTACCACTTAAGCCTGCTGGACATCATGCTGTGTTTGAGGTAACTGAAAACTATATGGCATCTTTTTAAGGAAATGTATTTACCTTTCTAAATAATTCAACTTTTATAATTCATCAAGTAATGTATCACTAGGGTAATATTTATAAATTGATATTAAGATGTTTCTAATAAAAATGCTCGTTAAAGGTGTTCTTTTATTTAGTGCACCTACTATAGTAGTCACTCATCATCACAATGTTCATGAAACTATTAAGGTGTTTTCACAGTGTCTCATATGGACCGACAATGTACTGTAGTTTGGAACTCGTAGTTTTAGAACACCCCCCCCCCCCCCCCCCCCCCCCCCCCCCCCCCCCCCCCCCCACCCCCCCCCCCCCCCCCCCCCCCCCCCCCCCCCCCAACTTTTTTGCTTACCCCCCCCACACCCCCCCCCCCCCCCCCCCGACCGCCCCCCCCCACCCCCCCCCCCCCCCCCCCCCCCCCCCCCCCCCCCCCCCCCCCCCCCCCCCCCCCCCCCCCCCCCCCCCCCGCCCCCCCACCCCCCCCCCCCCCCCCCCCCCACCCCCCCCCCCCCCCCCCCCCCCCCCCCCCCCCCCCCCCCCCCCCACAACACCCACTTCCCGCCCCCCCCCCCAGAATGACACACACACACACACCTTCCACTTTAGGGCACCCATGCTTTTTGCACATTTCATGATAGATTCAAAGTAAGTGGTGATAAAAGTGGGTGTTTGGTATTTATCAGACAAGGAAGAACAGTAAGATTGAACGATGGAAACCTGACAACTTTTTATTCTTTTTATTGTTGTCTGTTTTGCAAGCAGTTCGGAAATGAAATGCCCAGCGCAGCAAGTGGCACTAGACGGTATACAAAAAATAAACGACAACCAGCAAGGGCGGACCTTTTAACTTAGAATTACCTTAAAATTCATTAATGTTATTTATTGTATCGGCATGCATACATTTAGGCTAATAAGACATGGTGCGATGGATTCTACTGGGTCTAATTCTAATTTGAATGTCTAAATGTGGGGCGAGAATCAAGTACCGTTTCGTCTCGTCAACAATCAGTTGGAATGACATGAATCACTATTGAACTACGATCCACATATTTTGTCCATTCCCGATCAGCCATAAACAAAGTCACGTAGTATGCATCACGGATTCTAACTGCTCCTAGTTACCATTATTTCTCCAATGATGGAAATCCTAGAAGTTTTGACGGTACTGTATACATATGGCCCTTCCGGCTGAGAAATGGAAACTTCGCACCCTGCTTCGGGACCGTAAACCCGCCTGCTTTGATTTGACGGCCCTACTTCATTGTAGGTTACGTTGTGGTGTAAAATAATACACAGGACTGTTGGTTGGCTTGCCACTCGGGTTCTTTAAATCGGTAGCGGCACAGATTTTTCCGCTGAGCCATTGGTTATATGTGGAGAACTTCCAATGATTGCACGAGGAAGCGAGCCGCCATATACGGTCATTTGGGAACACACAAATTGGGTGTTATAAAGCTGCTGGACCTGCTGTGTAGTTTGCTGTGACAGGCTGGCGTACCAGGTCTTTCAAAAAACAGACTGCGTGGCTGTCCTGCAGCTGCTTCTTCCCATTCAGGGCAGCAATCAAAGGTAGAGTGTACTCTCTCCGCGCTCTCTCTTTTCGTAATCTGTTACTTCGTCGGGATAGCAGCCCTCCACATTGTTCTATGTCTGGCAAGGGCTACACCTCTGCCAAAAACACATGCAGCGTGTACCCAGTTTCTCTTTATTTCAGCCGACGTGTGTTGTAGAACTTGCCATCTATGAGTGTAGTGCACTAGCGCTTTGTTACATGGCCCCTATGTACCTCAAAGTTACGCGAGTGGCCACCAAAAAACACACGGCAGCGTGCTGATTTAAACACACTTTACACAGAGTTCTTAAACTGGCAACCGGGTCATAAAAAGGCATATTGTAACTCATATTAATAAATAGCATGATCTTTGAATAAAGGGCACGAACCGGGCAAGCAGGGTTACGGCAGATTATAGCCTCTGACAATTTATAGCCCCGCGAACCACCTCCAACGTCGGGCCGATTTCCGCGCTAGCAACATGTCAGAGCTATGGAAGCTTTGTGTTGTTGAGCCATCATATAGCTATAGATCCGAGAACACCCACTTCCGATCTTCTATGCCACTCAGGCAAGATGTTGAATAGTGTCTAGTGTCTTGTGGAGAGTGGCGATTGGGAAGCTTGTGCTGGAAGGATCAAAAGGGGTGTAAGTGTAGTGAAATTGAGTCGGAGAGCTGTAGTGGAAGGTGGAGTAGTGCTGTGTGTGTGTGTGTGTGTGTGTGTGTGTGTGTGTGTGTGTGTGTGTTGGC
>NC_056572.1:3355662-3370797 GCF_018340385.1 Cyprinus carpio
GTATCACACGGTGGAGACAGGGTAGGGCAACAGACGCACAGCTCCTCTCCGACGGTTATGGAAAGCATTACTGGCACTGAGGGCCACAGGACACCCACCCGAGAGAAGTGGACCCAGAAAAGAATGCACACAGTTCTCTGGAAGGCTCTCACTTATTTCGTATGAGGATCAGAGGTAAGGACTTAGGGTTTACTGTTCCTCTGTGTGTTTATTTTTGACCGGTTTACGTCTCGTGTTATTTGTCTGCAGAGGAAATACACCATACTGAGGCAGAAGAGCATAAGAGCTGAATAAGTTCCTAAGAGTGTCGAAGAGGTAGATAACCAGCTATAGTTAGTACAAACTCTGAACTGACGTGTGAAACGAGGTGGGAGCGGAACAACAGCGTTCCAAATAATTAAGTCTCGACGGAATGTCGCCTCATTACGCACGGGGACCGGTAGCAAGTGTGGTGTGTCTGTGCGCTGCCCCGGGCAAAAAGCAAGTAAGCTGAGGGCCAGGGCGACGAAGCGAGAGCGATGTCAGGCCCTCCACGAGGCAAAGTAGACTCTCAACTCTTCATGCATGAGAAAGCGAAAGGCAACTTGGAAGGAAACTACGATGACTGGATTCCCCAAACCTACACCACTGGGCCGGCGTGAGTAAGCGTGAGAGAAGGCACGTGAAACCCCTAGGATAGATCCACGTGCACACGGACACGCAACAGTGTGTGAACGACGCTAATTGACTATTAAACAGAAAACGGGTCGCAGATGGTGCGGTACCACCGACCGGGGAAAATATCATATCGAATGAACTTAGCATTGGTGCTGTATAACAACATAACCGCCGCGTACTGCGGACGTTTGTATTTAGGCATCCAAATATGCTGCTCGGCAAACGCAAAGCCCTCTCTCAAAATAATGACAACTCAACAAAAATGTAATTTACAGATATGTCGAGGCTACTTCAAACAAAACACATGAATCAGGAGACCAAATACTGAGATTTGTGAAAGAAATATACAAAGCTGGCTGTGTGATCTTTGTCCAAGTAGGAAACAAAAGGGAAAAGTAGTGTTCTAATCCTCTCCCTTTTGAAAATGGAAATTAAAAAATCAATGTAAAATCTGCTGATTAAGATAATAATAGTAAATAATAATAATAATAATAATAGAACCTGCCTGATGCTAAAACTGAATCTGACAGCATTACAGTTCTGTGTTAGAACCATTGCTCCAGCAGTTTTTTTTTTTTTTTTGTTACATTTTATTTATTTTTTGCTAAAGAAAAAAAAGGAAGCAAAAATAATAAACCATTACAATGTCATTGTCAGTTGTAAACATTTGTCTGTTATAACCAAGATCATTAAAATAAATAAGAAACTATTAACAGCATTACTCTGTTTGTGATTTTCTTTTATGTTTAAATTCACATGTGGAGAAAACGTGAGCGGGACTGGCTTGAATTCTCTTGAGAAGAAATGAAATGCAAAACGGCATCACACTCTCATTCATGTCATATCTGAATCTCAGTTTAGTAGGTCTTTTTGTTCTTCTGCCATTCACAGTAAGCATAATTTGTTACGCTACATAGAAATGCTTTTATTTTTTGTGGGAGAATATTTGAGTATAGCAACAACAAAGTCGACTGAGTACCTTGTTGATGGAAGCAGCTTTAGTGCAGTGGATGCAGGAATATGAGCTTTAAAACTTTCATGCATCTTTAATGCACACTTGTTATGTCTTTGTGGGAGAAAAGGGTCAGTCAATAAAATATTCAGAATATTTGTAAATATTTTTCTATCTATCTATTGTACATGTACCCACATTTACTGTACATTTGAACCAAAGAATTCATGACTAAATTTAGAAAAACCATTGTAGTCTTACACACTAATAATACATTAATGCTGCTGATCAAACGCGCTTCCTGATTTATCAAGACAGGTGACGCTGCTGATCAAACCTATAGCCGGAGTGGAATGATGAACAAAGTGTCTAATGCCGAGAGCCGCAGACTTTTACAGGCATAGTGCGCCGCCCCCCCCCCCCCGCAAGCTTCAGGACTTAAAACACGTTTGAAATAGGAATGGAGTAAAAACACGTTCCAAAGGCTGTGTGGGGTGAGCTTTCTCGTGGAGGCTTGCCGACAGGTGAGACTTGACAGAGTGTGGGAGTTGCGAGCTAGTGTAGGGTCCACCGAGTGTGATCATAGAAGTGCCTGCAAGCGACAGACGCTATAGTACGCCTGGCACGTCTCCCACAAATGCCGGCGACTGATCTCAAAAATTCCATGACTTCCACACTAATAGAAAATATAGTTAAGCAACAGGCATTGTGTGTTTTTTACAAGCCTGCTAAATCTTCAGTGTTACAGGCTGTGTGCAAGCAATATTTCCATGTATAATTATATGTTCGTGATAAATGTAGAAAAAGCAGGCTCATACACCAACTGATTGCTTCTTTGAGCTTACAAAATAAGTATTTTGTGCTTTTTTCTATGCATGTGACATACACTAGAACTACGAAGTGTTTGTTTTCCATTTTGCCTCATTTGAATATCTTTTAGAACCATTGGTATAACCCTCCAATCATGTATACTGATATCTTTCCAGTGTTTCCACAAGCTAAATGAAGGGTCAGACATGCCATGATTTATTGATTGATTTTACATAACTACATTTGTTTAATTTATCTGAGCTCTCTTCTTGAATTTAATTGCAAGCTTTCTTGTTTGGCATAATGCGGCAATTAGTTTTATACATTTAAATCGATTATTTTTTTGACAAGTTATTCTCTTGTAAACCAAGGATGTGGAATAAGTACAACCTTTGTTAATTCCTGCAATAAAATTACTCTAATATGAGAGCTGACTTGAGGGCTGAAAGAACATAGGACTGGGGGAAATTGTCACACTATACATTTCCCTTTATTCTATTCCAAATAAGCTAGAGCACTACAACACTAACTCACATAATAGGGAAAAAAACATTCAGTTTGTTAAATAATAATATAAAAATACATTTTGTTTTTACTTTCTGTTTTCATAAATTTTTCAAATGAATGTCTATTTAGTCTCATACATTACTTCTAACTAAAGTTCAAATTAAGCATTTAGCTGTCAGTTTTTTACATAAGACATAAAGTAAGCAATTATGTGTTTATTTATATTGTGATCTACCGCAGAAGCCAGTGAAATTATATGCCGGCAATATGAAAAAATAAAGACAAGGATGTGACAGAAGAGAGCAGAGTTTTTAAACTTTTATGATACGAGGCTCATGAGTCACTGTAATACTTACGAGTTCTGATATGTCACTGTACTTCCACTGACTACCTTTCACAATTGTCTTAATTAACTTTGGGTGCGTAAAATCTTTGAAATTTGTTTTATTAGAAGAGAATCATGACAAATGTTGATCTAGAGTGATGTAAAATTCCAAAATGACTGTTCAGACTGCGGTCGCATTGCAAAACATCTGACCTGTACGGGATTTAGTAACACATATGGAAGTGGCACAAATTGGAATTGAACTGATCAGATTCCATGTGGTTTGTGCTGTTCACACTGTCATAAGAAAAACAGATCTGAGTTACATGAGCAAAAAAATTCGGAAAAAAATCCAGTTTTCACCACCACCACACATGAAAACACGAGCACACCGTAAGCACACGCAGTGCAGCAGAGCCGGGCTCTCTCTCACACTGTAAGAGATGTGACGGACCACTAGTCACTCCAGTCCTGTTCTTGTCTACACAGCACGGGTTTCCTTTCTGAGAATGCGGCTGTGAGTCCCGAACATTTACAGGTGTGGAGTTCGGTTACAGAGAATGCGGTTGTCACGCCTGCAAATAACCATACTGCATGTGGACGAACCGCATTATGACTTAAATACAGGACTGACAACCGTATTCTGCTGCTGTGTGTGAACGAAGATACGGTTTCCTGGGAGTAAAAAAAAAAAAAAAAAAAAAAATGAAATGCATTGTGAAATGGAACTGAAACCGAGGAATGGATAATAGCCATGAAGATCTTATGATGTTGCCTGGGATGATACCAGTAAAGATGCTTCATTTTTGGGAATACATTTTATGGAATTTCGCAGATGCTTTAACTAAAGGACATTCAGTGCATTTCAAGTAACTATGAATATGATATACTATTATCAACAAAACACCATAGACTTCCATTTAGAGAGATTAGAAGGGATGTCTTGATAGAAGTGTCATAGAAGCCAGAGTGGCTGGCTTGTATAAACTTCAGGGGCAACAAACAACCAATCACTAATCACCTTCACCATTTCCTAGCCATGCTATAGCAAACCACTGTCGAGCACCCTAGCAACCCAAAGTCAAGAGTTATATCTTCAAATCCAAATGTCATAGAAACATGGGGGTTGGTTTATATCATTCAAACTGGCAAGCAGCCTTTGGACTATAATCATTGGCAGCTGCCAAAACACTCCATAGCAACCAAACAGAGTACCCTAGCAACCATTCAGCAACTATAATCTAAACAGAACACTGTAGAGACATGGGGGTTAATTTTTGACCATTGCTTGAAAATCGCCATTCTACAGACATGCCATGTAAATAGCTGTAAATGGTAAATATCTAGTTGTTATCATCATCATACATACACCTTGCATTCCCAAATCTAACTAACCTTGCATTATTAGCACCATCAAATATAATCATCTATTAAAAGTCTGGAAATGTATCATGAACTGCCGTAAATTCGATCATTTATCAACAGAATGCATTACTCTGTTTGTATTCTAATATTTATTGCTAACGTACCACTTAATGGAATGAAAACAGATGGAGTGAATATCAAAAAATACTAAGCGGGTAAAGCAGAGAAAAAGGGCATTTCCCTATGAAGTTACTCGGTGCCGTTAGGGGTCTACTGACATGCTCCTCCCAGAATGGGCAAGTGATTGCTAAGGAGTTCCCGCAGAACTGGACCCTCACAACGATACAGATGCATGACAGGTGCGCATATCTATTCTGCGAAGCCGCTCAGCTGAGATTTTGTTTTGAGAGCCTCAGAGATCCGCAGACATTCTCCTCACCCTTCTCTGGGCGGTGATTTAATGCCGCTTCCGGCTCCACCATATCTAGAATGCTTGTAGCTGAGGAGTCTCTCTGTCTCACCGCTTTAACTCTTTAGGTGCACATCAGCCAGCTGCCGCCAGATAAGATAGCAAGTCCCAGCCCTGATCCCTTCCTCATTTCCACAGCAACCCACTCCATTGTGCTGCCTCTCACTCAGTCTGGGGGTAAAGATTTCTCTCCCTCTTCTTTCTTCAGCGCAGAGTTCTGACTCTCTTTTCTTCCCTCCATTCCTTTCTCTCTCTTTTTACCATGCTGTCCAGACACACGCTGCACACCCTCTTGGGAGGCAGTTTGACAGTGCAGTCAGGAGGCAAAAAAGGCTTTACTGCATTGCCACACATTCTAGTAAGGCAGAAATGTGTTGGTTGAAGCACACAACAGCACTTGGGGTTAATGATGACTTGTGCAGGCTTGCTGTCCCAATGAGGTGGAAACCTGCAGAGAGAGAAGTTAATAGCTGGAAGAAGGCACTGTCCTCTCTCCTGCTCTTTTTACATGTCCAAATTCAGAGACAGAGAGAGAGAGAGAAAAAAAAACACAAGTGAAAGAGGGAAAGAATGCAAAAAAGGGTTTTGAAACTTTTTTGAAAAATACATCTTGATACTATCCTCAAAGTTAATGGCAGTCTGGACTAAAAACAGTGGTGGCAACATTTTGGTTCTGGCAACGCACAACAGTAATTATTCATAGTGAGAGTGATGGCTTCCAGGGGTTGAAGATTGATTATGTTTGATATGCTATTTTGTGTAATCTATCTCTGGCTGGGACCCATCCAAATTGGCCAGAACTGGAAAAAAGAGAAGTGTCTCCCCAAAGGGGAGAGAGAGAGAAAGAAGGAAGAGCGGAAGTGTAGCTGGTGTTTCTGGAGTACGTCTATCTTTAATCAATTGCAGTCAATGAGTTTTAGAATGGAGGACCTTAGACACAATCATTACACTTTTAATAAATTGAAACATGCAGCGAAGATATGAATAAGACATGTCTTAATAAGACTTGAATTTGCTTTCACACGGTACTTGCGCTGGTGTGGGCAGGAGGTCCTGAACTAGAGAAGCTGTGCTGATGCCATAGGGGTACCACTGTAATACCAAAGTCTTAATACTGGAGCTGCGTGAAGGCAGTTCTAGAGTAATGTCACAATTTGAAATTTTATGTAAGAAATAGGATAAAAAAAAAATCAAATCAATTCATAGACTTCATTAAAAAAGAAAAAAAAAAAAAAAAAAAGATTGTCAAGAGGAATTTTGATTGTTTGCTTCCCAGCTTTTTTACCAGCTTTTTATTAAAATGTCCTTCAGTACCTCGGACAAGCAGATAGTGTATATTGGTGACATGCTCAATGACTTTCCAAAAGAGTATAATTATCTGCTGAAACAGCAGTAGACCATAAGACCGAACCTTGATGGACACCATGAAGTATGATATGATTGTTGGGTAGGGCAGTTTGTGTAAATTGGCAGATTTGCGGTTTGAATTGGATGAAAGGAAGATAGAATTAAAAGAAATCGATATTCAATGTGTCATTTTAAAAATTTTTGTCCAGAGAATCTGAATGTCGATTAACCTTGTCTGAGTTTAAAGAATTAAAAAGCCGTGAATCTAGAAGGGTTATATGCTTACAAAACAGAAAGAAAACAAACATTCCTATGGAAATTGGTGTTTCGTTTTTAAATGTCATCATATTTCAATCTTGCTAAAAACCGTGGGTACTCCATGGCAGTCTCATAGTAGATACTTACTTTTGATGTTAAGCACATGCTCTACCTTCACTGAAAACACCAAACAGACAAAAAGCTTCGAACACACACCAACTAGATCATAAGTAAAACATTACATATGAACCAAGTCTCCCCCTTTCTCATTTTGCTAAAAAAAAAAAATATAAAAAAAAAGTAACATTTGCTCATGTCAGTCACGTCCAAAAACATGATGGGAAGCTGACAATGGTACTTTCAACATCTCGAACAGAGTAAAATTGTTTAAAGTTGTGTTAAACACACACGACTGCGTTAGGTTAAACTTTGGTTTAAGTGCTACAAAGAAGCAACTTTATTTTATTGAGTTGTATTATATAATACTCTGTACGTAACACTTCTGATTTAAAGAAACAGCAGCATTAATGTGTGAAAAGTGAAATTTTGTGTATGTGTGAATCTTTACAGTGTGCATACTTGCATAAACAAAAGAGGAGGATTTAATAATGCAAGTGACTAAACATTACTACGCAACAGAAAGATGACTCGATCAATGGAGGGAAAAACAGAAAACAAGAAAATAAAGAGCAAGAGTGCACAGGGTTTTCTCAAGAGGCAGAAACACTGTCAGAAAGTGCTGGTAAAATAGCTCATCACCCTTTCTGGGGCGCCCTCTGAATTAACACCAGAACGCCGTGGTGTGACCAGCCCTGGACTGAGCCTAATCAAAATCTCCAGGTTCTGTAAGTGAGAGTGAGTCTGGTCACGGCACGCCTGAGAAAGAGAGCGAGAAAGAGAGGAGTGAAAGACATGGAGTGGACAGGACCCCAGAGATACACTTCTCTCTCGTCTTGTCATGATGCAGCATGGTGGCTCTCTCTCAGTTGTCAGCTCTGTGGCCGGCCCTATTTACACATTTATACACACCTGCTTATTTATTTATTTACTGCCATGACAGAGAGCCACTCAAGCGGCTACTTTACACACATACACCGATATTCAATTTGTCAATTTTAAAAATTTTGTCAAGATGAATCTTGAATGTCAGAATTAACCTTGTTCACTGAGTTTAAGAATTTAAGAACCTTGGAAATCTGAAGGGTTATATGCTAAACAGGAAAAAGAACAACAAACAACTCCTATGAAGTGAGGTGTTTTGTTTTTAAATGTCATCATATTTCAATATTGCTAAAACAATTAGATGCATCCAACTTGATCTCATAGTAGCTACCTTTTATGTTAAAGCACATGCTCTACACTTCACTGAAAACACCAACTATGACAGAAATGCTTCTAACACACACCAAATAGATACCATAATAAAACATTAAATGAACAAGTCTCCCCCCTTTTTCTCATTTGACTAAAAAAAAAATATAAAAAAAAGTAACATTTAGCTTCTCGTTGTCCAGTCCGTCAAAACATAGTGGGAAGCTGCAATGGTGCTTTAACATCTCGAACAGATTAAAATTGTTTTTAAAGTTGTGTTAAACAACACAAGAACTCGCATTAGATTAACTTTAAGTGCTGCAAAAGAAGCAACATTTATTTTTATTGAGTTTGTATATATATATATATATATATATATATGCGTAAAGATATGATTTAAAGAAACAGCAGGCATTACATTTGTGTGAAAGTGGAAATTTTGTGTATGTGTAGATCTTTTTGCAGTGTTCATACTTGCATAAACAAAGTGGTTAATAAATGCAAAGTGACTAAAACATTAACTAAAGCAAAAAGAAAGATGACCTCGATCAATGGAGGAAAAAACGAAAACAAGAAAATAAAGAGCAAGAGTGCACAGGGTTTTCTCAAGAGGCAGAAACACTGTCAGAAAGTGCTGGTAAAATAGCTCATCCTGCCCTTTCTGGGGAAACGCCCTCTGAGATTAACACCAAACGCCCGTGGTGTGACCAGCCCTGGACTGAGCCTAATCAAAATCTCCAGGTTCTGTAAGTGAGTGAGTCAGTCCGCCTGAGAAAAGGCGAAGAGAGGGTAGAAAGACATGGAGTGGACGGGACCCCAGAGATACTTCTCTCTTGCGTCTTGTCATGATGCAGCACCAAGGTGGCTCTCTCTCAGTTGTCAGCTCTGTGGCGGCCCTATTTACACATTTATACACACACCTTTATTTATTTATTTACTGCCATGACAGAGAGCCACTCCAGCGGCTGCTTTACACATACACCGATATTCAATTCGTCATTTTAAAAATTTTTGTCAAGATGAATCTTGAATGTCGACTTAACCTTGTTTTGAGTTTAAAGAATTTAAAAAGCCTTGAAATCTGAAGGGTTATATGCTTACAAACAGAAAGAACAACAAACAACTCCTATGGAAATTGGTTTTGTTTTTAAATGTCATCATATTTCAATATTGCTAAAACAGTGGGTACATCCATGGCAGTCTTATAGTAGCTACTTGCTTTTATGTTAAAGCACATGCTCTACACTTCACTGAAAACAACAACATGACAGAAATGCTTCTAACACACACCAAATAGATACCATAATAAAACATTAAATATGAACAAGTCTCCCCCTTTTCTCATTTTGCTAAAAAAAAAAAAATATATAAAAAAGTAACATTTGCTCTCATTGTCCAGTCACCGGCCCAAAAACATGATGGAAGCTGCAATGGTACTTTAACATCCTCGAACAGATTAAAAATTGTTTCCTTTAAAGTTGTGTTAAATAACACAAGAACTCATAAGATTAACTTTGGTTTTAAGTGCTACAAAAGAAGCAACATTTATTTTATTGAGTTTGTATATATATATATATATATATGTGCACGTAAAATTATGATTTAAAAGAAACAACAGGCATTACATTGTGTGAAAAGTGAAATTTTGTGTATCTGTGAATCTTTTACAGTGTCTATACTTGCATAAAACAAAGAGGGGCTGGATTTAATAAATGCAAAGTGACTGTGCAAAACATTAACTGTAAAGCAAAAAGAAAGATGACCTCAATCAATGGAGGAAAACAGAAAAAACAAGAAATAAAGAGCAAGAGTGCACAGGGTTTTCTCAAGAGGCAGAAACACTGTCAGAAAGTTGGTAAAATAGCTCATCACTCCTTTCTGGGGGCCTGAATTAACACCAGAACGCCGCGGTGTGACCAGCCCCGGGACTGGAGCCTAACTTAAAATCCCAGGTTCTGTAAGTGAGAGTGAGTCTATCACGGCACGCCCGAGAAAGAGAGCGAGAAAGAGAGGAGGAAAGACATGGAGGGCCAGGACCCCAGAGATACACTTCTCTCTCTGTCTTGTCATGATGGTGGCTCTCTCTCTGCTGTCAGCCGCCCTGTACGCCCCATTTACACATTGCAGAGCACACTCGCTTATTTATTTATTTATCATGACAGAGAGAGCCACTAAGCTGTACATTTTATTACTACATACACACTCATCACGTGTTTTTAAAAAGCCAGAGCAAAGCTTAGAAGGTCTTATGGTAACTGCGATGAAAAACAGGGTGGCGGGCCATTCAAGAGGCTAGTTTTAATGGGTGGCAGGC
Source organism: Cyprinus carpio (assembly GCF_018340385.1). Classification (NCBI taxonomy): domain Eukaryota; kingdom Metazoa; phylum Chordata; class Actinopteri; order Cypriniformes; family Cyprinidae; genus Cyprinus; species Cyprinus carpio. Next base: position 3,365,978 of record NC_056572.1, read on the forward strand.
AGGAGAAGAGTGAGTGGCTGGAATTATTCAGTCATGTTCTGGGGTGAAAGGGACTGTATATCTGCTGGGTGGCTCTACAGTCCTGTCTCTGGATCTAAGAGGGAATAAGAACACAGAGAGGGAGGGAAGGTACAGATAAGCCAAAAAGTGTGTAAAGTGTGTGTGTGTGTGTGTGCACGCAAAAAAATACAAGGTAGTAAACTACAAAGCCATAAAGAGGTACTTTGGTACACTGCAATTGTGTATTTTAAAGATTAAGTTTACCTTATTGGTATTATGGAGCATTAAATACTCACATTGTGCTTTCTTTCTTTCTTTCTTTCTTTCTTTCTTTCTTTCTTCCTTTCTTTCAGGAAAGCATAGCACCTCTTGCTTTCAGATGTGATTCATTGCAGACTTGCGCTCATCAGTACTGTACTGCATGCAGACCCTGTTTCCTGATTGTTACCATTCATGTTCTACGACAGCTTGCTTCATCAATAAATGTCCCCTGGCTAATAGGATTAATACATGTTTTGCTCTCCTCGGAGCTTGGGCAGGAATCAGATGGCAGACAGCTTTCTGGATCTTCCCTCATGAGGTCATTACATTGCAACATTATCAAAAACATGTAGGGAGAATGAGTTTGGATGTGCTATAGACAGGATGGCACGATAGTCCCAGCATATCATTTAATTTGAGTTGGGCTGCGATTTTTTTTCTTTTTTTTTTCAATGTCTGTGAGGACTACACCATTCTCAGTGCAGGAACCCCCTGTGTGCAGCGTGAAGTGGACTAGTCCATGTGTCAAAGAGGAGTAATTGATGACAGGCGTGTGAGTGAGTAAACCTCATCAGGAGCTCGGGGGACACGCACCGCTGATTCTTATATGCAGAATAGGAAAGCTTCACAATTTGTGTCACTATCTCTCTCTCTCTCTCACTCTCTCTCTCTCTGTGTCTCCGGCTGCCTCCTTTTCAAAGTTTTCTGCACTATGCTGTTAATATACAGTACAGGTAATGAATGGAAATTCTGGTGTATTTGTGAGCCGCTGTGGACGTTTCTTTACCAATGTATATTAAATAGTCATAGTAAATATCTATCCATCTATCTATCTATCTATATAAAGAACTATATTTCTCAACAAATCATTAATAAGTCATTAATATACTCTATACATATAGACATGATACAAGAATGCAGACACATGATGACACAGATATTTAAACCTGACAATTCTGTTCATTTCAGCTTCAGGTTTGGTTGGATTGCAGGTATGTGGCTCACTGCGGTATGTTCCTCAAGAGGAAACGAGGAGAAGTCCTGGGGCAGAATAATTAGCAATTAATAAGAAAGCAAAATAGATAATGGATAATAAAGGCTCCAGTAGTGCAAGAGTGGAGGTTCCTAGTTGGATGTCTTGTCATGGTATTTTGGGTAAGAAATAAACAATTATATTTTTGATAGTGATACAAGGCCTGTCAATGTACTAGAACTAAGGGCTTTATTTAGGATAATTAAAATTAACAAACATAAAATATAATAAACATGAAAAACGTTTCATGTAATCTTTTACGTTTCCCATAGTGGTAGCATGTCTGTGCATAACAGCAGTGGCCCCAAGACAGAACCTTGAGGGACACCCTGTCTGACATCTAATGCATGATTATGGTTGTGGGTGGGGCACTTTATGCAGTTTAAATTCAAATACATGGCATTTAGCACTTTTTTTTTATACACATGCTGTTTTGGATGTGCGTTTGTGTCTGACGCTGTGTTAAATGTTTCGCTCTGATTTCTCCTATTTACACATATCAAAGCTAATTGTTCCCCTGTACTAACATTGTTTTGAGTTATCCTGATTGAATTTATTTATTTATTTATTTATTAGTTTATTAGTATTTATTATTTCTTCTTGTTGTTGTTGTTTTGAGAACTGATTATTGTTTGTTAATAATCGTTTGTTGCAGTCATAGTAGGCTATCCCGGTTCTCCCGTATCTTTGTTCCTGGTCTTGATATTCTGCCTGTTTTCAGGATTACTCTGTTTGCCTCAGCCCCTTTCTCTGTCATTGTTGTTGTGTATGACCTTAGCCTGCCTTTGAATTACGTTTGTGGATTACCCCTTCAGTAAACTACTGCACTTGGATCCTCTACCTTCGTGTCACCGTGCAGTTCATGGCAGAACTATTTCCAAATTCAGCCTGTATATTATTATTATTATTATTGCCTTTGAGGAAAAAAAAAAAAGTTGGATCACACAGTTACCCAATAATAAGATACTGGACTTATAAAGCTGCAATTTACTGGCAGTGCAGTGAACTAAACAAATAACTGAAGCAGTTTATCAACACAATCAGCTGATTTGGAACATTTGTGCATGTTGTCAAGAAGACACACGTGGTGTTATGAAGACTACCAACAGAGCAATGCAAAAATCACACACCTCCTTGGTTTGTAACTCATCAAAAATTGAGGAAAATTTATTATAAATTACAATATGCTTTTTAGCCCCTCTATACATACAAAATCCAAAGGAATGATAAATTAGATAAAACTAATTACCAAAATAATGAAAGTCAAAAGGCCACTTATTAATTAAGGCAGTTCTTTTTTTATGAAGGCTGGAATTTTTGTATAAAAACAAATTTATTCTGGTCTATGCTGTGACATTGAGGATCAGCAGTAATTTCTTGAACATATTCATAAATTCTGTCATGTAGAAAGCTATAGACAGGTTTCCAAAAACTAACATGATGGGCTGTATGTTGGTTTGAGTATGGAGAAGCTGTGATAGAGGGAGGTCATGGGCAGAAAAACTGAGCAAAAAATTAAGGACTAAAAAGAAAAAAAAAAACATTGTTTTTTCCCCTCAGACCCAGAGGAAGATGTGAGACAACGTAGAGAGCACCAGTAATGGCTAATTGTGTGAGGGGAGTGGGACTGAATTCTGACAAAACAATCCACAGGCTCCATCAACCAAGTGAGGAGGTTGAAGGTTTTTTTTTTTTTTCTATGTGTTTACTCATAGGAAATATGGATATAACATAATGTAAATCCACAATTTCTATGAGTGAACTCGGAAAAACAGAAAGGTGTGGTGGCTAAATAGCACTTTTAAGTTGGCCAAGGATGAGAAGTCTTTGTTCTCGTTTTTTTTTTTTTTTATCAGTCCTTGCTATGGCCCGGGGCCACAATGAATAACTGAACGACTTACATATCAGTGGCATTTAGATTCATGTGGGCCTCTGAGTAAGGGGCCCACACTTCTCTCTCCTTCTCTAGACATAGTGAAAGGTTGTTTATGCATGGTGTCATATGTTGATTGTTTTGTGGCTTTGCATCTTCCAGCAGAACCGAACAGGTGAAGTTCTATCTGGCTGCCATCTGATCGACATCGCTGTCTTCAAGTCCCATGACAGAGCACACTAAAATCCCACTCATTAGTTCGCTTGTGTCGATAGTATGTTTGTGATGACAGAAAGTCACTACAGAACGCAACTTTCTCTCTGCCGCCCGTATTTAACAGAGTTTACCACAACACCTTAAATGAGTCGGGAGTTGTAATTAGTTAACATTTGAAAATTAAAAATGAGAGGATAATTTTTTTTTTTTTTTTTTTTTTTTAAGGAGACGCCTTATTTTAAGGAGAAACTTAAGGATGCTGAAGACTTCCAGGGCAGAGAGAAAAGCTTATCTCAGCCGTTTAGGTGAGGGATGAGATTTTTAGACTCATTCACTCGCTTCCTGTGAACAACACTATTGTCATCTTCATTCTACCTACTTTTCTTTATTTTTTTTTGCTTGTTTTTTTTTTTTTTTTTGTTTTTTTCCCAAATCTTTACCACAACAGGTCTCCTAAACTGAAACACAATAGAGAGTTGATATACTGTATTTTGTCAGAAAAAATAAAAGTAAAAAAAACCTGGAATTCTTCCTTATTACATCAAATAGATGTTTAATAGGGCATATAAATTTGAATTCAATATATTTTTTTTGGACATTGCACACCTAAAACACCAGATTTCAGAAATAAAATTCTGTTTCATTACACTAACATTTTAATAATAAAAAAAGACATAAATAAAATATAGTATTAATTAAAAATCCGTACTTTACGTTACATTTAAATTTTGACCAATGCTTGAATTCCCAGGGTATCAACCATGACCTTGATTGTGCGCACCATCTCTACAGAACCCAAAAATATCATGTTCACCTCATGCTAAGTAATTAGCCTTCGCTTTGCCATTCACTTGTACATAACGATTTCTTTCCTCTCTCGGTTGGTTACCAGCTTCCTCAGCGCATGCCAAAGGTTTATCATCAGTTGTTCAAGTCATTTGCAAACGACATTACATCCGGCTTTCCACCACTTCGTGAGATTTTTTAAAAGCCCAACAGAGAGCAGGGTACTTGAGAGGAGAGACGAGCGGAGAGAGAGAGAGCAGAGAAGACCCCAGCTTTTAAGACGTCTGCAAAAATGTCACTGACCCAGCACTAAAACGGGGGACACGGGTCCACTAAGAGAAAGTCACTGGCCTGTGTCTGCCGCCGTGCCACAGCCCCAGGATCCCAGCATGCTCTCTTCTCTTTTACTATAATGAGTTGCCAAACACAGATACATGTGGCTGATGATCTTTCATTGATGAGTTGGCTATCACTTGCTGTCGGTATTGATCCGTAGCTGAGCACTCTAGTTAATATATCAGCTTCGACATTGCCCTAGTCTGGGGGAATCTTTTTTTTTTTTTTTTTTCTTGAAGTCTTGCAGAACCTAATAGTTTAATAAAGGAGTCCATTAGTGGCTACTTCTGCTCCCTGACTGGCTGCTGCCACTGA